>NC_045968.1:18455802-18642902 GCF_010909765.2 Amblyraja radiata
GGGGGTGAGATGAGGGTGGGGAGCAGGGAGGAGGTAGGGGTGTGTGGAGGGGAGGGGAGGGGGTTTAGGGGAGGGATGGAGAGGGGGGAGGAGAGGGAGAGGAGAGGGGGGGAGAGGAGAGGGAGGGGGGGAGAGGAGCTCTGATTGAGGCACACCACTTGCAGAGACTGATTGAGGCACATCACTTCCTTGTTTTATAGTCCCTCCAGCAGGGGCAGCAGAGAGAATGGGGAATGTTGTAAAAACATTAATATCTCTGTCAATTTTCATCGACGGGAAAAATCCTCGGCACACATGCGGCGGAGGAGGGCGCTGAGCGGGGTGGCCAAAAATGACGGCCGTAGGTGGCGGCGCACTCTCGGAAACCGCAGCACAGAAAGCCAAAACCGGTCAAGAACAGAGTTTTAGTAATATAGATAAAAGGACTGGTCAAGCTAGATGCAGGAAAAATGTTCCCAATGTTGGGCGAGTCCAGAACCAACCATTTAAGACTGAGGTGAGAAAGCCGTGGGACTTATCATCGCCCGCCTGGGGCTTGGACATCGGGAGAGAAATGGCGAACAGGGAGAGAAAAGACTTTGCCTTCCATCACAGTGGGTTCACTGTGATGGATGTTTGTGTGAATTAAATTGTGTGTATGTCTAGGAAATTGTCTTTGTTTGTATGGCTGTGGAAACAGAATTTCGTTTGAGCCCCAGAGGCTCAAATGACAATAAATTGTATTGTATTGTAGAAAAAACTTTTTCATCCAGAGTTGTGAATTTGTGGAATTCCCTGCCACAGAGGGCAGTGGAGGCCAAATCACTGGATGGATTTAAGGGAGTGTTAGATAGAGCTCTAGGGGCGAGTGGAATCAAGGGATATGGGGAGAAGGCAGGCACGGGTTATTGATTGGGGACGATCAGCCATGATCGCAATGAATGGCGGTGCTGGCTCGAAGGGCCGAATGGCCTCCTCTTGCACCTATTTCCTATGTTTCTATGTGACTATCTCCCTATGCTGGAGCAACTCAGTCGGCCAGACAAGAGATATTTCTGCCTAGGGCTCTCCCGTGTTGGCGTGCCCGCTGTTTAGAAGCAGGGTATTTCGTGAAACAAACTGAAAGTAAACCACAACGTGGTGAAAACAGCGAGTAGATTACTGGATGAGCAGCCAAATACGTTTACAAAGAACACCAGTGGAACGACAGTGTGAAGTTACCGGCAGCTCCGGGCATTTGGCGACCTGCCCGGTGTCTCCACAGGTGCATGAATTCGCCATAAGATTTCCCTCGTGTGACTCTGGCACTTTGGCTGCATTGATCACCGTGGATAAAGAACCTGTAGTTGTTAACCTGTACTAGAATCGGGGCGATGGAGAGGAGCCCGGTCCCTGCCCATCCTCGGGAAGATAAGAAAAGCCCGCGGTCTGGAACAAAGGTTGAAAACGACTGATAAGGAGTGGGGACGATCAGCCATGATCGCAATGAATGGCGCGTGGTTCATTACAGGATTAGGGGTGATTTTACCGTGGAGCTAAAATGGTGAATCCGAGGATAATTGGCTCCAACTCACACTGAAGAGGGAAACAGACCCGTCCCGCAGAGTAAGTACTGGGGCTGCATTCAGACTGGGCTTCTCTGGAGGAAAGGGTCGGTACAACAAGGTTATTACTTCAGGGGGGAAAGAAATTAACGCACCGTGTGATATTGTAGTGTGAGAAAGAAAGAGAGATGAGATGAGAGTGAAAGAATAGAGGGAAAGCGGGTTAAGACTGAGTAAATGGATGAAGAGGGACGGGGAGGAAAATATAAAAAAATACTAGACCAAGTGCAGACCCGTTGGGTCTGTTCCCCCAACGTGCGGTTTGGGGGGGGGGGGAGGCGGCATGCAGCGTCACACACACTAACTATCCCCCCCGCACTCACGCTAATTACCCCCCTTAATATTATATTTATATTATTAATTTGCTCATTTTACCCCATAACCACCCTATCTACTGACGCATAGCCCCCAACTTGCAGTCACATCTAGAGAGGAGGGGGGCGGGGGTAGAGAGTGAGGGCAGAGAGAGAAGGGGCAGATACAGAGAGAGAGGGAAGGAGAGAGTGTGAGGGGGAGAGAGGGGGGTGCTGTGAGGGGGAGCAGGGAGGGGGGGAGGGAAGAGGGTAGGGGGTGTGGAGGGGACGGGGTTTAGGGGAGGGAGGGTGGAGGAGGGGAGAGGTGAGGAGAGGGGGGGAGAGGAGGAGAGGGGGGGGAGGAGGAGAGGAGGAGAGGGGGAAGAGGAGAGGGGAGAAGGGGGGAGGGGAGAGAGGAGAGGGGAGGAGAGGGGGAGGGGGGGAGAGAGGGGGGGGGGGAGAGAGGTGATAGGAGCAGAATTAGACCATTCAATCATGGCTGATCTATCTCTCTCTCTCAACCCCATTCTCCCGCCTTTCCCCCCATAACTAATCGAGAAGCCCGCAAATGCCATTTTTGCAGTGGTGGAAATTCATTTGCAAATGCAGTGGTGGAAATACTCTGGATTGCTGGAAATACTCAGCAGCTCAGACTGTGCTAAATGCAATTATGATAACGTGGAGAGGCTGCAGCTGCTGGAATCTTGAGTACAAAAACTAAGTACTGGAGGAACGCGACAAGTAAGGCAGGGACGGGGCACTTCTTCAGGCAGATGGAGTTGAAGTGCGATAGTTGCTAGAGAGCGGCGAGGGTTTAGGATTATTGTGTCATGTGTCTCGAGTTATAATGAAAACCTTTCCTTTGTGAGCATTCCATTGAAATCAGATCACTCTATAGCTCACAAAGCGCTGGAGTACCTTAGCAGGAAGGGCAGTGAGGGTTGTTTATATGGACTTTAGAAATGCCTTTGAGAAGGTCACACTCTCCTCATGACCACTCAGTGTCCTCCATTTCTGATTAATCGTCTCCCCTTCACAATGAACATCAGAAAAACATCTGAAGTGGATACGGATTGTATTCAGAGAGTAAACTAGTTCTCTCCACCTTTAGCAATGAGAAAAGTGAGAGGTGACTTTGTTGGAACATACAAAATGCCAGCGGTGGTAGTAAATGCAAGAATGGAATTTTCTCTGGCTAAGGAGCCCAGAACTAGGGAAATAACCTTAAATTAAGGGGTAGATAATCTATGTAATTAAAACTCAAATCTTGACCACTTCCTGCTTGCACTACATATTGATTTTTAGAAAAAAAGCTACCACTTATGACTGTGATTTTTGGCCATCTTACTCAGTCCCACTCCATTGCGCAGGACAAGAGGATTTTTCCCATCGATGGAAAAATAAAAAACTTATTAATGTTTAAAAAATGTTGAGATTCTCTCTCCTGTCAATCACGCCATGTAGGCCACGCCTCCTCCTGGGGAGGGATTATAAACCCGGAAGTGTGGTCTGCCTCAGTCTCTGCAAGATGTGGGAGCGAGAGGTCACGACTCTCAGTCTGAGCTGCGAATAACACTGAACCCATGTCTACTAAACTGTGAGTGGTTGTACTGACCTGTGAGTGCCCTTAACGTGGTTTGGCAAAGCAAATGTGGTGGTGGTTGGTTGGTTTGTAAAAGCAAAGCAAATGTGGTGGTTGGTGGGTTTGAAAAAGCAAAGCAAATGTGGTGGTGGTTGGTGGGTTTGAAAAAGCTAAGCAAATGTGGCGGTGGTGGTGGTTGGTTTGAAAAAGCTAAGCAAATGCTGTGGTGGTGGTTGGCTTGAAAAAGCTTATAAATTAAAAGTCTAAACTTGACCACTTCCTGTTTGCACTGTATATTGAGTTTAGAAAAAGCGCTACGACTTATGGCTGTGATTTTGGGCCATGTTACTCAGAGTCCCCCTCCGCTCATCAGGTGCAGAAGAATTTTCCCATCGATTAAAAATAAATGTGTTATTAGTGTTTTAAAAAAGTTGAGATTCTCACTCTCCTGGCAATCACACCATGAAGGCCATGCCCCTTCCGGTGGGAGGGGGGGGACCTATAAAACCCGGATGTGTGGCCGTGGCTCAGTCTCTGCAAGATGGGGGAGAGAGAGGTCATGACTTTCTTTCTGAGCTGTGAACCAACTGAACATACTGAATGTCTACTGAACTGTGTGTGGTGTTTTATGTGATTTTGTGATGGCCTTGCACCCTGCTTGAAATGGTACGAAACTGCTTTTGAATTTGGTGGCCTTGCACCCTGCTTGAAATGGCATGAAACTGTATTTGAATTTGGTGGCCTTGCACCCTGATTGAAATGGCATGAAGCTGCATTTGAATTTGGTGGCCTTGCACCCTGTTTGAAATGGCAAGAAACTGCATTTGAATTTGGTGGCCTTGCACCCTGATTGAAATGGCATGAAACTGCATTTGAATTTGGTGGCCGTGCACCCTGCTTGAAATGGTATGAAACTGCGCTTGAATTTGGTGGCCGTGCACCCTGCTTGAAATGGGAGGACACTGCACGAATTCGGTAGCCTTGCACCCTGCTTGAAGTGGTAGGAAACTGCACTTAAATTTGGTAGCCTTGCACCCTACTTGAAATGGAATTTCAAGGAATAGCCGTGAGTCAACTGCCAGCCCACCAGCCCTGAGCTGCCAGCATGCCAGGCTTGAGTGACTGAGCTGCCTGCCCAAGAATCCATTCGGCCCACAATGTCCATACTAGCCCTCTGGAACCAGTCCCTTCTGCCCACAACACCCATACTAGCTCTCTAGAAAGCCCCCCCACTGGCCACCAATATTGGAATTGGTGGAGAGGTGAAATACTGCGTTGGGGACCAACCCTATGGGTCCCGCTTAGTCTAGTTAGGACTAAAATTAGAAATAAATTCTGTACTCAGTAGCGCTGAGCTTAAGAATGATCTATCCCAGTGCCTGTGGTGGACCGGTAACTGATTGCAGTCAAAATAGATCTGGACTCGCTTCTGGCTATTAAAGGATTCAAGTGATCTGGTTTCGGGTAGAACATAGAACAGTACAGCACATGAACAATGTGCCAAACACGATGCCAAGTTAAACTGATCACATGTGTCTGTACATGATCCATATCCCTTTACTCTCTGCACTTCCAAAAGCCTCTCTTTGATTAGTACAGGTGTCAGAGGTTATGGGGAGAAGGCAGGAGAATGGGGTTAGGAGGAAGAGACAGATTAGCCATGATTGAATGGTGTAGTAGACTTGATGGGCCGAATGGCCTAATTCAACTCCTATTCCTTATGATCTCTAAAGCGCCGCTATCATATTTACCGCCTTCACCACCCTTGGCAATGCCTCGACCACTGTCTGTGTAAAAAAAAAAAAAAAGTGCCCTGCACATCTCCATTAAACTTTCCCCTCTCACCTTTAGTGTAGGAAATTTCCATCCTGGGAAAAAGGTTCTGAATGTCCATCTACGCTTCTAATAATTTAATGTACTTCTATCCAGTCACCCCTCAACCTCCAATGTTGTACAGAACACAATTCAAGTCTATCCAATTTCTCCGTGTAGCTAAAACCAAATTCAGATCAGGAGAATAATTGAAGTTGCAGGGTGGGCTCCAGGGGCTGAATAATGTACTCCTGCATAGTCAACTGGTGCCTATCACTGGGTTGCATGTTGCCTTTTTGTCTTTGGTCCCCGAGTCCACACTGACCAACAAACATTTCAAATAATTCTAATTAATTCTATTTTGTTTTACCTCCCCCCCCCCCCCCCACACATTCTCGCCAACCCCCACCAGATTCTGATGGCCAATTCCATCCCAAGGACAATTTATTGTGCATGTCTTTGAAATTGGGAGGAAACCAGAGCACCTAGAAGAAACCATATGGTCACAGGGAGAACATGCAAACCCCATACACAAAGCACCTTAGGCCAGGATTGAACCCGGGTCTGTGGAGCTTTTGAGATAGAGCGTGGAAACGGGTCATTCAGCTCACCAAATCCATGTTGACAAACGATCACCCGTACCCTCGTTTCATGTTAGCCCACTTATGCATCCTGCGCACAAGGGACAATTTACAGAAGCCAATTATACTACAAAGCTGCTCATTTCAAGTTCAAGTTCAAGTTAGTTTATTGTCATGTGTCCCTGTATAGGACAATGAAATTCTTGCTTTGCTTAAGCACACAGAAAATAGTAGGCATTTACTACAAAACAGATAAATGTGTCCATATACCATGATATAAATATATACACACATGAATAAATAAACTGGTAAAGTGCAAATAACAGAAAGTGGTTATTAATAATCAGAGTTTTGTCCGAGCCAGGTTTAATAGCCTGATGGCTGTGGGGAAGTAGTTATTCCTGAACCTGGTTGTTGCAGTCTTCAGGCTCCTGTACCTTCTACCTGAAGGTAGCAGGGAGATGAGTGTGTGGCCAGGATGGTGTGGGTCTTTGATGATACTGCCAGCCTTTTTGAGGCAGCGACTGCGATAAATCCCCTCGATGGAAGGAAGGTCAGAGCCGATGATGGACTGGGCCCGTGTTTACTACTTTTTGTAGTCTTTTCCTCTCCAGGGCGCTCAAATTGCGGAATATTCATTTTTCAATGTGGAAGGAAGCACGACATGAATACTATTTCCTCAAAGTTACCTAGCCATTGTTTGCATGAAACCACCACAGTGTGCTGAAAATCTCATCCTGATTTTATGTTATTATCCCTTTTAAGATTGCTCTGCACTCGCAAAAAGAAGAGGGGGCAAGGCACAGAGGTACACCATGGAAATCTCAGTGTCATTGAACAGCAACTTCTTCATAGTAGCTTCCGGTAAGATGTATATGAAGGCGGTATGCTTATAACTATGAATACACTGTGTTATTTAAACATGGAGAGGAAATGCCGACCTGTTAACATTTCTAAACACCTATGGCAATGTACCCGACATCTCAGTCTGACAGCGCACGTGTTGGTTGTAAAGAAAAAATCTCAAAATATTATGAATTGTTTGCAGATGTGAGGAAAGTTTTTGATCTGAAATATTTTTTGTTTTCTCTTCGTGGGTGTCATTTGACTGTCTGAGCTTTTGCAATATTTCAAATTTATTTGAGCACATTCAGATTTAATACTTTGAAAAAGATTCTTTAATTAAAATTGCAGCCCATAGTTTGATCTTGGGGAGAACATTTCCTCTGCCTTTGGTCAGAAAGCTGGACACATGTTTCCTGTTCACCCTCAATAACCATTGTTCTTTGCAGCATTATCTTTGTCTAGGAATCCGTCAAATTCACCAACATATACCCGTTGGGGCAGAGATGTTAATTTAAGAAATCTTGCAGCTCATTGTTTCTTTGAAAACTCTTTAGTAGACCCTTTGGCCCTGCCCAGGTTGTGGCTGGTCTCTGGTGCCCCAGCCTTGGCATCAGATGGAACTCAATCCCAACATAGAAACATAGAAATTAGGTGCAGGAGTAGGCCATTCGGCCCTTCGAGCCTGCACCGCCATTCAATATGATCATGGCTGATCATCCAACTCAGTAGCCCATACCTGCCTTCTCTCCATACCCTCTGATCCCCTTAGCCACAAGGGCCACATCTAACTCCCTCTTAAATATAGCCAATGAACTGACCTCAACTACCCTCTGTGGCAGAGAGTTCCAGAGATTCACCACTCTCTGTGTGAAAAAGGTTTTTCTCATCTCGGTTTTAAAGGATTTCCCCCTTATCCTTAAGCTGTGACCCCTTGTCCTGGACTTCCCCAACATCGGGAACAATCTTCCTGCATCTAGCCTGTCCAACCCCTTAAGAATTTTGTAAGTTTCTATAAGATCCCCTCTCAATCGCCTAAATTCTAGAGAGTATAAACCAAGTCTATCCAGTCTTTCTTCATAAGACAGTCCTGACATCCCAGGAATCAGTCTGGTGAACCTTCTCTGCACTCCCTCTATGGCAATAATGTCCTTCCTCAGATTTGGAGACCAAAACTGTACGCAATACTCCAGGTGTGGTCTCACCAAGACCCTGTACAACTGCAGTAGAACCTCCCTGCTCCTATACTCAAATCCTTTTGCTATGAAAGCTAACATACCATTCGCTTTCTTCACTGCCTGCTGCACCTGCATGCCTACTTTCAATGACTGGTGTACCATGACACCCAGGTCTCGCTGCATCTCCCCTTTTCCTAATAGGCCACCATTTAGATAATAGTCTGCTTTCCTGTTTTTGCCACCAAAATGGATAACCTCACATTTATCCACATTATACTGCATCTGCCATGCATTTGCCCACTCACCCAGCCTATCCAAGTCACCTTGCAGTCTCCTGGCATCCTCTTCACAGCTAACACTGCCCCCCAGCTTAGTGTCATCCGCAAACTTGGAGATATTGCCTCAATTCCCTCATCCAGATCATTAATATATATTGTAAATAGCTGGGGTCCCAGCACTGAGCCTTGCGGTACCCCACTAGTCACTGCCCGCCATTGTGAAAAGGACCTGTTTACTCCTACTCTTTGCTTCCTGTTTGCCAGCCAGTTCTCTATCCACATCAATACTGAACCCCCAATGCCGTGTGCTTTAAGTTTGTATACTAATCTCTTATGTGGGACCTTGTCGAAAGCCTTCTGGAAGTCCAGATACACCACATCCACTGGTTCTCCCCTATCAACATGCATGGGAACTGGCCTATTTCTGACTGAGCTGCAGGATGCAGGTAGGTTTGCGGGAATGACGTTCTTCCAAGTTCAAGTTCACTCCATGTGTCACCATGGTTGAGGTTAAACTGGGTACTGATGAAGGAGTCTCGACCCGAAACATCACCCATTCCTACACTCCAGAGACCTGTCCCGCTGAGTTAATCCAGCATTTTGTGTCTACCTTCGATTTAAACCAGCATCTGCAGTTCTTTCCTACACCTCTTAAGTTATGGTTGTCATGAGGATTCCTTTCCCACCGCCAAGGCTTCCATAGGGGGTCCTAGAGTAGAACATTATTCCGTTACTCAGAACTGTTTGTGTTGGAAAATAATTTAAATCTCTCTGTGGGAGAGGATCTCAGAAACAGCTGTGATAGGAGAGCGAGCGGGCACAAGAAATATAGCTCAGTGCTCGAAGCTCTGCTCAGCTCGCCTCAGCTCCTGGTTGTTGCAGCTCTGAAAGACGAGATGTTGGTGGGGACAGAAGGCACGGTGGGGACAGAAGATGCTCCATTTCAACTCGGCAGGAGATGTCCGCAGCCCTGTAGCAGCCGACAAATCCATCCCTGTACTACCTACTGGTCTCCTAAATGCTTGTTTGTATGTACATTAGTTGGGTGTTCGTAATGGGGGAGGACCTGTGTGGGCTGGAAGACCAGTTTTCTTGTTAAACCAATTTCATATAGGACGGGTAACATTACATTAAGATCCAGGAAATCTCTTGCAGTGACGAACATTACATTAAGATCCAAGACATTTCTTGCAGAATTGTAGACTTCTAGCCTAGACAGTGTTTTGCTATTGAATTTATGCTTATTTTCCAGTATTAAATTTGTTCATGGTGTGTAGAGGAGCATTGTATGCCATACCTGAAGCCATAGTTAATACCTCCACGGGACAAACAGTGATGTTTCCCATAGCGCATCAAGGCAAAGAAGAGCAGTATGACGTTACGTTTGGATTAAGATTTCCACGGAATTTAAAGATTTTAACATGGCAATCCAATAAACCGGGGAAGCTGCAAATTGTGCACCAACGATATGAACACAGAGCCAGAATCAGACGTGAATCAGTGGTGTTGGATGATTTGCAAGTTGATGACAGTGGAGAGTATCAAATGCGAATTGACTACTATGGCTCAGAACTGAAAAATCATGATCAAAGTACTTTCATAATTCAAGTATTTGGTAAGTAATCACTGCTGGTTACTTTGTATAATTTCTGCAGCTTTAGAGAACTCAGTTATTGCATGGAAAGGAGAAAGCACCACTGGCTCCGGTGCTCAACACAGCCTGGATCTAGGTATGGATCAAAGTCGTGAAGTCCAGATGTGAGCTGAGTGTGACTGCTCCTAACACCGGCAGCATTTGATCGTAATATTAAAAATGGATGAATGGCAGCAGGAAAATGCTCCCAATGTCATTTTATTTGTTGGTGGACAAACATCCCAGCTTTAGAATAACACTGCACAAGTTCCTCAGGCAGTGTCCTTGAGCCAACTGTCTTCAGATGCTTCATCAGTAACCTTGCTTGTACAAGATCAGAAATGAGAAAGTTTGCAATTGATTCTGCAATATTAAATTTTACACTCATTTCCCCAGAGCATTCTGTATTCTATGTCTGCAGGGTATAAGATGTAGCAAGATGTCACTCACCTAGGCTACATTAGACTTTAGAGATACAGTGTTCAAGCAGGACTTCAGCCCACCAAATCCATGCCAACCAGCAATCAACCCACACACTGGCATTATACTATACACTATGACCAATTTACAATTTTACCAAAGCAAACCTGTATGTCTTTGGAGAGTGTGAGGAAACCGGAGCACCCATAGAAAACTCGGGCAGTCCCACAGGGAGAATGTACAAACTCCGTGCAGACCGCACCCACAGTCAAGTCAAGTCACTTTTATCTCTATAGCACAATTAAAAAACAACTCTCGTTGACCAAAGTGCTTTACATTGGTGGAGGTCAGGATTGAATATGGGTCTCTGGTGCTGTATGGCAGCAACTCTGCCTCTGCGCCATAGTTCCACCTTCCAAGCGGGATAGCACCTTCCACAGCCACATCTCTGCCAAAATAAGGTTAAAAGCACCTGGCAGATAGAATGTCTCAACACCAGGTGCTCCTGCAAGTTACACTCCACTTGGAAATATATCACCAGTCCTTCCTTGTTCCTCATATTAAAGCCTGCTACTCTATACCTGACAGTATTGTAGGTGGTACTTGCACCACAGCAACTCACCACCACCTTCGATAGAGGGTGAATTATAGAGGGCAATAAATGCTGGTCTTGCCCGTCACCGGAAAATATATTCTATTTCATTATTTTAAACAGTTTCTACTTGGTGTCAGAATATGAAATAAGTGTTTAGTATGTTCATTTTGGATCCATTTCTCACTTACAATGAATTAAAAACTGGTTTTTAATCAGTTTTCACCATTGTGTTCTCTAACAGTCTCAACTATGTTCCTGCAAGACCTGTTTAGCACCCATTCAATTTGCCAAATAAACAAATTAGGCTGGGCCGAGGAGCTTTTATGTTCAGGTTCGTGATCCAAGTTCGTGACAGGGACTACCTGAATTTTTAACATATTGTGTAAAAATATACACTTTGATTATTAAGAATTATCCCTTTCCCAATTATCAATACCACGATTTGTATTGCAGGCTTTAAGTTTAATAAATTTATAATACAAAACATGAAAGAAAAATCAGACTCCAGTCTGGTTCTGACCCGAAACTGACCCGACCTATCCCTTCTCGATAGAGATGCTGCCTGTCCCATTGAGCTACTCCAGCATTTTTGTGTCTATCTTCGGTATAAACCAGCATCTACAGTTCCTTCTTGCACATGAAAGATACATCTGCAATTGTGTCATAATGTCTCACATTTCAAAAAAAAAAAAATAGTATCATAATATCAAATAATTGCAACTGCAATTAAAAATCCACTTACATAAGTATCTGCCTTTGTATTTCAGATCCAGTTGCTCAACCTATAGCTGAGACACTTATACATGATCAGAATGCATCCAATATCACTCTGAATTGCTCAGTCGCCAATGAAAGCAGCGTTACGATTTACTGGGAAAAGATATCCCAGTCTGGAGCAATCATTGAGACCTATGCCAAGACAATTATTGTGATAGACTGTTCTACTGAAGAAGAACAATATGAATACAGGTGCATAGCAAAAAACCCAGTCAGTAATGCATCTAGCAGTGAATTATCTTTCAACAAATGTGTCGCCAGAAATTGGAATGGTGAGAAATTAACCGTTGATCTTTTCACAATAATAGCACTTCAACTTCACAGAAATTCAGCTGAAATTGAGAAGTGATGACATTTCAGTCTGTAAATTTATTATATCCATAAGCAATGCAGCAAGAATATCCAATTCTGTTTATTTGATAAGATATTTTATATTCAAAGCTGCCTTGGATTGCCTTCTTCTATACATATTTTTCCTTCTCTCCAGAGATGCCGCCTGTTCCGCTGAGATACTCCAGCTTTTCTGTGTCCATCTTCGCCATTAAGTTACCATCAGCTATGCTCTGACCAGACGTCAATCATGTGACGATTTTCACGGTGCTTCTTTGTTTTAGAGGTCCCAGCACTTTTTTCTGTCTCTCTCTAGCCAGCAGCATCCTCTCAAAGCCAGTTGGGATAATTTACATTAAGTCTCAAGCTACATAGTGCCCCCACCCCCTCCATTTGATCCATTGAGCGTTGAGTGAATTGGGTCACACTGAACCTTGGCCATGTTTCATCTCTTATATGTCTCCATTCCTACTTTCCGATGCTTAAACATCATTCAAGAATACATTTGATATATCAAATTTAAAGACAGTAAAATGATAGCTATGTGTAAGGCGATTCTTACCCATCGATGAATTTGTACATCTGTGCCCCAGAGATTATTGGAAGTGCCAGTATCATTCCCAGATTCCCAGTGGCTCCCTAACAACCTTCCTTGAAACAGACTTTAATTAATTGGCAGAATTTACATTCAGGTATCCCTGGGTGTGTTTATCTATTGGTTAAATTCCACAATTATCCATCACTAATCGAAAAGAGAGAACTCTTCCATGGCCGACCTGCTCAAGATTTTCTCCCAGTTGTTCTAGCATCCATGTCCCATAGATACTACCCAGGGTCCTGTTTAACAGGAGCTCATTATCTTTTAATCTCCCGTATGATTCATTGTTTTTTGCATGGTTTTCTATAACTTTGACCACTTGTCCAATCTCCCTGTATGTTTCCTTTTTAAACTAAGAGCTGCACCTTTTAACTTGTCAATTTCACATTGGCACTTGATCCGATCAGATGGTTTGTACTTATCTTTCCTTCCTGCCTGGTGGAGGGCTTTTATTGCTGCCTGTCGGTTTGTGCATTTTTCTCCTGCTTAGCAGCCTTGCACATTCTGATTGCCCTCTCTTTTTCCTGATAAGCCTGCATTTGAAATTGATTCGGGTGCAGCATACACAGCCGATTCTTCTGTTCCTCCTTTTTCACATAACCTACTCACTTCTCTTTTTACAACTTCTAATTCCTACTTTATCTGAGGCTGATTGTTTTATGGTTCTTGTTTTACAAATTCTAATTCCTTGATTAACTTTGATTTATCAATTTATTTTCCCCATTACTCACTCATACCAAGCTTTATGAAGCTTAGAAAATTGCTTTGTTTGACTTTTCCTGGCTTTTGTCCCAATACCCAGAATCCAAAGGCTCTTCGGCCCTCTAATGTTTTATCAGCATTCTCCACCCACATGGGTAATTTACGATCTAGATACACATGGGCACTTGCCCATTACTGTGTTGTTTCTAGATCTTATCCAAGGAGCGTGGGAGGTGACCGTCGTAAGGGTCCGGCAATTCTGATGTGCAGTCAGGAGGGAGTTTGGACGACTTTTAAATCCTTAGTGACCATCTTCCCCCTACATTCTTGCCCACTCCCTCTGAATCAATTCACAGGAGGTATGCTGAACATCTCTCAGGCCAGCGTTACCACAATCACCACTGTTTCTTTCGACACGTCTGTGACATGCCAAACCTCCTAAGATTTCTATGGAAGTAGAGGCGTTGATGTGTTTCTTGGCCATTTGCCAGGCTTTGTTCTGCTTTCCCCCACTACTCTTCTAGCTTTCTTCCACATCTCCTCCACTACAATCAGTCTCGGGAAGGGTCCTGACCCATAACGCCACCTTTCTGTGGTCTCTGGAGGTGCTGCCTGATCTTCTGAGTTACTCCAACACTTTGGGTCATTTTTTGTTGAGCAGCACCTACAGTTCCTTGTCATTCCACTCTCCCTGTTGGATTGCTCTCATCAATCACAACATCAGATTTCCCCCCCCATATCTGCCAAAGGGAACATGTTAGATTTATTTTAAACCCAGGAAATAACATTTCTTAAAACTGAATCCCCCAAAAGAGAGGGGCAGGGGTTCATGTTGAGACCCATCTTCCTTATTTTTCCCTTTTGACTAACCAGCATCTGCAGTTCCTTGTTTCTACCTCAAAATGGGTTTTACAGAGACTTGTACGCACTGTATCATTCTGTTATTATTCAAAGGTACATTAAGCTTAATAAAGCTTGGTGGCCTTTAATGTTTCTGTTGGAGTCCTGAACCATGTTCCTGTCCCAGTAAAACTGCCACATAGTCTTCACATATGGCACCAATTTTGTTTAAAGTATTAATAGGGGAATAGAGCTTCTACTGTTTGGTAATTAGAAGAACCAATGGCTTTGAACACTGGAGGACAATGTTACCATTTGCATTAAATACTACAAAAAAGCACCATTGTTATTTTTTGAAGAACTAGTTAATAAAACGTTTTTATTAGTGAAGAACTGGTTAATAAAATGTTTTTTTTTAATCATAAATGTTAGCATAAATTTCATAAGCAAGGTGAAAATGGGTAGCACATACAATTCATTGGTCTGACTTTATGTTGGAAGAGCAAGTGTTATTTACTAACGTTGGTACTGGGGATATGGATTTTATTGCATAAAAAGATTGTTTATTTTAGAACAATAAATATGTAGGAAAATTTGGCAGAAATGTAAAATTATGTGTGATTTTAACACAAAATCAATTTTAATAATCTGAAAATCAAAAGAGCTGTAGATGCTGGAACTCTAAAATAAAATAATTCTCAGCAGGTTAAACCACATCTGTGGGAAGAGAAACAGTAAACATTTCAGTTCTGACAAATAGTTTATAATCTGAAATATTATCTTCTCTTCCTGCAGAAGTGACCAATTGTGCTTAATAACATTTACTATTTATTAATCAACCAAAGAGTCAGCACGGAAAATACAAAGGGACAGTTTTTTTAAAATGCAGTGAACTTTTAGGATATGGAAAGCTTCTTTAGACCAATGGGAAACCAGAATCTAGAATGATTTAAATAAAAATTGGACTAATATTGAAAAGTAAACATTTAATAGGGTCTGGATAAGAGCCAGATTGTTAAACTAAAGGTGTGATTCTCATGACCAAGAGAAACTTATTGATCTATTTATTTAATTAACTCCTTTAAACATCTTTCAGGTAAAAGGAATCCTCTGATAATTCTGATTCCTATGGGGATAGTCGTGGGAAGTTTATTGATTTGCTTTTACAAATGTGGTAAGTGTTCAGTTCAGGTTAGTACAAACTCGTGGAAAACAAAAGTGTTCCAGATGATTTTTACCGTAGGCTTATTTATAAGTTAAATACACGATGAGAAAATTCTCTGGCTGGTTAATTGAGCATCTCATCCTGCTCAATAATCAATCTGCTGGAGAAACTCAAAGGTCAAGGTGTTTCTGTAGGGGGATTGTAATTGTCAATATGTCGAGTAGAAATCCTGTACCAGGACCACAGATGCTGCTCAACTGGCCGAGTTCCTCCAGAAATTTGAAGAAGGGTCCAGATCTAAAACATCACCAATCCATGATTTCCAGAGATGCTGTCTGACCCGCTGAGTTACTCCAGCACTTTGTGTCTTATTTTGTAAATCACCATCAGCAGTTCCTTGCTTCTTCTCCAGAGGTTTGTTGTTGCTCCAGATTCCAGCCTCTTGTGTCTCCACCACTGTGCTTTCCTGCTATGAATGATGTCTCCTTCAGCAATGTGTTTTTTCATTGAATTGCTTATTGCACAGATTTTACACCACTTTTCTAGATTCCAAATAGTTTTATTTACAAAACAGAACTATTTGGAGAGTATCTACTTGGAGATTAAGTCTGGATGCTTCTGGTTATAATGATTTAAAAAAATCAAAATAAACTTTATTCAATGTAAAAATAGCAAATGGTTAATAAAAAGACAATAAACTCTGGATAAGCACAGATAGGTATGGAATTCCAGAAGACATGGTTAGTGATTGAAAGTATAAAGGCTTTGATATTTTATGCCCTGCCTTAACTGCATTGTGCACTCCAATCTTTATCTGGAGCTCTGTAATATTGGTTAATAATAATAATAATAGTGATAATAGTTAATATTTTTTGTATCATATTGCTTACTCACTGGTAAGAACTCTTGAGAGTCTTTGGAAATGTTCTTGAAGCCACAACTTTCAAATTCAGCATCAGCTTAACTACACCTCAGCTTGGCTGGAGGCTTCTCAAAATCTGGTGTGCAAATCTTCTGTATCATCATTGGGATACTGTTTGGTCCCATAGCTTTTATCCCTGGAATGAATTGGCTAAATAATTTGTGATGGTGGGGAACAGGAACTCGTGTGCATCATCCACTCAGCAGTTCCTGGTGAAAATAGTTGCAAGTGCCTCAGTATTACCTTTGAGACTCACGTGCTGGGTCCACTAATGTTGTGCATCAGGATATTTTTGGAGCAACCTCATCCTGTTATCCACTTAATTATCCACTATCCTACATGAGAAGATTTGACAGGACAGTTGAGTTTTGACAAACTGAGGAATTGTAATGGAGAAGTTTGGCATGTTGTACATAAAATATAATGTAGAGTACAACTCTGTTAATATGTTGCCTGCGAGAGCATTCTCAAGGTCGACACAGTCCCCATGCATTTCTGAGGAGGACTTCACAATATAGACATGGTTGGGAGTAGCTTTGATAGACACAAAGTGCTGGAGTAACTCAGTGGGTCAGGCAGCATCTCTGGAGAAAAAGGATGGATGATGTTTCGAGTTGGGCCTCTTCAAAGCTGGGAGTAGCTTTGAGTTTCAATTCACTGCTGAGATTGATGCTGTGTGACCATTACAGGTTAATGATTTCACAGCAGTTGTGTAAGATTTATCAATATAATAAACTCTGGATAACATGGTGCTTTTATCTTAACAGCGGGGTTTTTTAAGGTTCGAAGTGATTGATCTTATCACATGTACCATGGAATTTGATGACCTTCTCCTAAGATGACTGAAACCAGGATCAAAATTCCCAGCCCCTGCTGCGACATGACAGACCCTACCTTTCAATGGTGTCTCTTGGCTGGGTAATCATCTTGCTTTCACACTGGATAACTAAAAAGGAAATTTACTACAATGTCATATTTTTTAAACGAAAAAAGGATAAATCGCTTTTTTAACATGATTTTTTTTAACAAATAAATTATTCCGTGTTGGCAACTATCAACATTATTTCATAATAAATTATCAATCCACCAGGGGCGCCGAATGATTGGCAGCCCCGCCAACAGTTTGTTTGTTTTTTTGTTATCTATCTATCTGTTTACCCGTCTGTCTGTCTGTCTGTCTGTCTGTTGCCCCATCCGTCCGGCTGGCGTCCGGATCCCTTTCTGCCTTTCGATTCGTTCCCGCCGTGCGATGTCACAATGCCCGATGCTCGCAGATGTCCAATCGCAATGCCCGACGCTCGCAGACGTCCAATCGGAATGGATCCATTTACATGGACGGCTTCCGGCCGCATTTCTCCCTTTGATTCCCTGCAACTCCGAAACCAGATGCAGAATCGCCGACATCTTTTCCATTTCGGTAGAGATTTCACTTTTCTTTCTAAGTATCCGCATCTCATTACATTTCGTTGTGTTTAAGTACACGTTTTTAATCAAATCCTTCCCTTTCCCCCCCCCCCCCCAATATTTCAAAACTAAACGGGCTTCTCACCCATAGAATCAGCACCAGCCCCAGCCCCTGCTGAACGTTCCATTGTGTGATGTCACAATGCGCGATGTTCACATATGTCCAATCGGAATGGATTCATTTACATATGCCTATGCAGGAGCCCCAGCCAATGGTGAACGTTCCATCGTGTGATGTCACAATGCCCAATGCTCAAAGACATTGTTGCCATAGAGGGATTACAGAGAAGGTTCACCAGACTGATTCCTGGGATGTCAGGATTTTCATATGAAGAAAGACTGGATAGACTCGCCTTGTACTCGCTAGATTTTAGAAGATTAAGGGGGTATCTTATGGAAACGTATAAAATTCTTAAGGGGTTGGACGGGCTAGATGCAAAAAAAATTGTTCCGGATGTTGGGGAAGACCAGAACAAGGGGTCAAAGTTTAAGGATAAGGGGGAAAGCAGAATCGCCGACATGTTTTCCATTTCGGTAGAGATTTCACTTTTCTTTCTAAGTATCCGCTCCTCATTACATTTCGTCGTGTTTAAGTGCACGTTTTTAATCAAATCCTTCACCCCCCCCCCCCCCAATATTTCAAAAATAAACTGGCTTCTCACCCATAGAATCAGCACCAGCCCCAGCCCCTGGTGAACGTTCCATCGTGTGATGTCACAATGCCCGATGCTCACAGATGTCCAATCGGAATGGATTCATTTACATATGCCTTTGCAGGAGCACAAGCACTTGGCGAACGTTCCATTGTGTGATGTCACAATACCCAATGTTCAAATACATTGTTGCCATAGAGGGAGTACAGAGAAGGTTCACCAGACTGATTCCTGGGATGTCAGGACTTTCATATGAATAAAGTCTGGATAGACTCGGCTTGTACCAGCTAGATTTTAGAGGATTGGGGGGGGATCTTATAGAAACTCCTGATTACATTTTGTCGTGTTTATGTACACATTTTTAATCAAATCCTCCCCCCCCCCCCCACCCATCAAATATTTTAAAAAAACCGGCATCTCACCCATAGAATCAGCCCCAGACTCGGTTTGTACTCGCAAGATTTTAGAAGATTGAGGGGGTATCTTATAGAAACTTACAAAATTCTTAAGGGGTTGGACAGGCTAGATGCAGGAAGATTGTTCCAGATGTTGGGGAAGTCCAGAACAAGGGGTCACAGTTTAAGGATAAGGGGTAAATCTTTTAGGACCGAGATGAGAAAAACATTTGTCACACAGAGAGTGGTGAATCTCTGGAATTCACTGGCACAGAAGGTAGTTGAGGCCTGTTCATTGGCTGTATTTAAGAGGGAGTTAGATGTGGCCCTTGTGGCTAAAGGGATCAGGGGGTATGGAGAGAAGGCAGGTACAGGATACTGAGTTGGATGATGAAATGGCCTACTCCTGCATTTAATTTCAATGGTTCTATGATTCCCTCTCTGCACCCGCCCCCTTCCTCCTACCCCTCTGTCCCTCTTCCATCACTCCCCCTACCCCTCTCCACCTCCCTCCCCACTCTTCCACCTCTCCCCCTTCCCCCTCCACTCTCCCTCCCCACTCTTTCCCCTCTCCCCCTCCCTCCCTCCTCCCCTACCTACCCATCCTCCCCCACATCTCTCTCCCCATCCCACTCTCTCCACACCCCTACTCCCGCGCTCCTTTCCCTCCCAAAATCTGTCCCGTTTTTCTCCACCTCCTCTCCCCTCTTCACATCCCCCCTCCCCCCCCTGGTGTGTTTGTGGGTTTTAATGTTGTTTGATGTCGCAGCCCCCCCCCCCCCCCACAAAACGCCGTTGGGGAAACAGACCCAACGGGTCTGCACTTGGTCTAGTCTATCTATCTATTATATAAAAGCCTGTGCCTGCCGTCCGTCCGGCTGCCTTTCTGCCTTTTGATTCGTTTCCATCGTGTGATGTCACAATGCCCAATGCTCGCAGATGTCCAATCACAATGCCCAATGCTCGCAGATGTCCAATCGGAATGGATTCATTTACATGTACGGCTTCCGGCTGCATTTCTTCCTTTGATTCACTGCAACTCCGAAACCAGACGCAGAATCGCCGACATCTTTTCCATTTCGGTAGAGATTTCACTTTTCTTTCTAAGTATCCGCTCCTTATTACATTTCGTCGTGTTTAAGTACACGGTTTTAATCAAATCCTCCCCCCCCCCCCCCCCCCCCAATATTTCAAAAATAAACTGGCTTCTCACCCATAGAATCAGCACCAGCCCATGATGTCACAATGCCTGATGCTCACAGATGTCCAATCGGAATGGATTCATTTACATATACCTTTGCAGGAGCCCCAGCCCATGGTGAACGTTCCATCGTGTGATGTCACAATGCCCAATGCTCAAATACATTGTTGCCATAGAGGGAGTACAGAGAAGGTTCACCAGACTGATTCCTGGAATGTCAGGATTTTCAAATGAAGAAAGACTGGATAGACTCGTCTTGTACTCGCTAGATTTTAGAAGATTGAGGGGGTATCTTATAGAAACGTATAACATTCTTAAGGGGTTGGACAGGCTAGATGCAGGAAGATTGTTCCGGATGTTGGGGAAGACCAGAACAAGGGGTCACAGTTTAAGGATAAGGGGGAAATCCTTTAGGACATAGATGAGAAAAACATTTTTCACACAGAGAGTGGTGAATCTCTGGAATTCTCTGCCACAGAAGATAGTTGAGGTCAGTTCATTGGCTATATTTAAGAGGAAGTTAGATGTGGCCCTTGTGGCTAAAGGGATCAGGGGGTATGGAGAGAAGGCAGGTACAGGATACTGAGTTGGATGATCAGCCATGATCATATCGAATGGTGGTGCAGGATAGAAGGGCCGAATGGCCTACTCCTGCACTTTCTGTTTCTATGTTTCCCTCTCTTCACCCCTCTCCCACCCATCTCTCTCCCCCACCCCTTCCCTCTCTACCACCACCCCCTTACCCCTATCCTTCTGTGCCTCTTCCATCACTCCCGCTACCCCTCTCCTCCTCGCTCTCCACTCTCCCCCTTCCCCTCCACTCTCCCTCCCCTCTTTCCCCTCTCTCCCACCCACCCCCTTCCACCCACCCCCTTCCCTCTCTCTACACCACCCCCTTCCCTCTCTCCACCCACCCCCTCTCTCCACCCACCCCCTTCCACCCACCCCCTTCCCTCTCTCCACCCACCCCCTTCCCTCTCTCCACCCACCCCTCTGTCCCTCTTCCATCACTCCCCCTCCTCCTCTCCACCTCCCTCCCCACTCTTCCACCTCTCCCCCTTCCCCCTCCACTCTCCCTCCCCACTCTTTCCCCTCTCTCCCCCACCCCTCCCCTACCTCCCCCTCCCCCACATCTCTATCCCCATTCCCCTCTCTCACCCTCTACCCCGCTCTCCTTTCCCTCCCAAATCTGTCCTGTTTCCTCCACCTCCCCTCTTCACATCCCCCCTCCCCCCACCTGTGTGTTTGAAAGCAGCTTGAAAGAGAATGCTGCGCACCACAACCTTCAGACTGACTGGGCTGCACAAGGGTGGGGGAGAGTGTGTGACCGCCCCCCACCCCTCGGCCCGCACCCCTCCCCCCAACGTGGGGACAATTGATTCCCTCCATAAATTCCATAACTTTACTTGTGGGGGGTGATTGGCTCTGGGGGCACCTGGGGAGGGGGTCCAACGGGTCCCACTTGGTCTACTACATAACCAAAACCGATCTTATGCTCATCCGGTTTGCGTAGTTTTTCTATTTGCGCATAAACGGTACAGGATAGCGCTATGATTTTTCGTCACCTTACCATTCTCCTGTGCTCAAGTGCAACATGTTTGGTTCTGATTGATGGTATATTGTAAAAGTTATTAAGGTTTAAAAATCATTAAAAAAACGGCATATGCAGATTGGTCTCCTCTCCTGTCAGTTGCTGCCACGCAGATTGGTCTGCCAGTCAGGAAAGGGCGTCGCTGGGTCGAGCTGATGCTGATGAGCTGCGGCCGCTCGGTGTGTTGCTGCGGGCAATGCGATACATGGTGGGGAGGGTGGTGCCGCGGGGCCTGGGCTGGAGCTGGAGTGAGGGCCGAGCCCGGGGATTGAGATGGGACCATGACCTGGGCCGGGGTCAGGGACGAGCCCGGAGATTAAGTTGGGCCTAGACTGGAGCTCAGGCGGCGGCCGAGCTGAGGGCTGGAATCGTGCCCAAGCCCGGAGCTTGGGTCAAGGTGTGCCAGCGCCTCGGGTGCTGCCCAGCCGCCGCCATCCTGGAGCACAGTCTCAGTTTCCTGCTCTGCGGGCAGCTCTTGCTCGGCTGCGTGCCACTATCACCCAGCCATCGGCACAGTGAGCCCGGCTCTGCGAGTGCTGTGATCTGTTGGCCGGGCCCAGTATGAGAACCAGGCCGAGTTCCAGGCCCTGGCGCTGCTCTACGACCTGGGTAGGTGCTGGGGCAGGGAATTGGAGTGTGGGGAGTGGGGTGGTAGAGGGAGATGGGGAATATTGCGTTGGGAGAACGGGTGAGTTCTGGAATATTGTGTTGGGGAATGGGTTGCATTGGGGGACCAGGTCTCCCGTGTGACGGGTCCCACATGGTCTAGTTTTTTTATTTTTAGAGTGTGTTAAAACTCTGTGTATATGTTCTCCGGTTTGTTTTATGAGGGGGGAGGGGGAGGGGGAGGGGAAACTTTTTTTCAGTTTCTTACCTAGCCAGATTCCCATGCTCAAGCCCCTTGCTTATAAATTACCAATTTACTCAGCCTTATCAATATTGGAGACTTTGAAGAGGAAAGTACCAAAGAAGTGCAATCCTTGGAACAAAAAAATATATACCACATTTGTTTTAAAAGGATAAACATTAGTTGTTTTGTAACAGTAATCATCAGCTTTAGATTATCCCACATGGGGAAACATCCTCTCCACATCCAACCTGTCGACACCCCACAGCACCATACATATCAGACAAGTCTTTTCTTGCTCTACAAAACCTCAGTGGAGACAAGTTAGCAAGGATATTTCAACAAGGTTGATCAAAACACCACTTTTTATTTTGAAGAATTACATTGAAATTAGAGCTCAGAAATAGGCCGCCCTGACAAGCCAGCCTCTACTGGCGTTAACACCACACAAATCTCTTAGCCGACTTAATTGCATCTTACCTTCAAAAGTTAGCTTAAGTTTTCCTCTGACTTACTGAATTGGGGCTTCTTCTTGAAAGCTTATATGCTCCTTAATTCAGCCACAAGATGTTTGCATTCTTTCTACGCCACTGTCTGAGTGAAATAAGACGTAATCTTCACAGAGAGCTGTCTTATGTTAGGATTGTTTTTACACTGGTCTACACCATCCTGGACCTGCCCCACTGCAAGATCTTTGCAAGCCAATCTGCTCAAGAATGATGCTATGACTTTCCCTGATGCACATGCTGAAAGGGAGAGAAGTGACAAGGTCAATGTTCCAGAGGCATTCATGCGATCCTTTCCCCCGCCCCTGTCTCCAACCCCTACCCGGGCAAGCAGTGCTGGGTGACTAAATGCCCTGTGTAGCATTATTCTGAATGCGAGCAGTCAGGCTATTAAAGGCGTAAAGTCATAAGAGTAATACATTAAAATAGACCCTTCAGCCCAATTTGTTCATGCCGACCAAGATGCCTCATCCAAGCTAATCCAATTTGCCTGCATTAGGTCCATATCCCCCAAAACATTTCACATCCATTCATCTGTCCAAACATAAGGGATAGCTGCTCAGTCCTCACAATCAGTACTTTTCATTCTATGCCAATTGTAATTTGTGCAAAAGAATCCCACTGTGCTGTGCATGCATGACAATAAAGAACCATTGAAGGTATTTTTGGGTTGATAGCTCCAAGCTGGAACATGGTCTTCTCATGTGTAGGCGCAGTTCATGTACACACAAGAACAGCCCTGCACACAACCTTGCCACACATTGGCTGGCATCCTGCAAAGACAGAGAGGCAGAAGTTCGAGAGACAGCCCAGACATGTAGGCTGCTTCACCAGGACTGCTTCTGCTCCATATATAAGAACATGAATCTTCTTGCAATCTTATGTGAGAACAAAATTAATCCGGCATAATAAAACGACATTTTTGAAATTCAGTATTATACACACAGTAAGATTAGACAATGATATTTCATTGATATTTTTTGTTTGATTGTGAGCACAATGTTTTCATTGGTAAGCTATTAGGTAAACTGTAAGGAAAAAAGTCCCATAAAAGGGGCTGGTGTCTGACATTTCTTACTGAGAAGCTGGAATTTGGTGGAAATACTGGCTAAATCACTACAAAGTGGTCCTAGATTCATTTCAATGTGTGCAAAATTGGATAATCTAACTTCATCCAACAATGTTCATGAATCATGTGCTCCCTTGGAAATATATGTATTTCTCATGTATATTGTTCAAAATATTTTCCTTAACAATTGAGCCTAATTTTGATCTAAAATGTACAGCTCTGTCTTGATGTGTTTTTCATTTTGCTTTCGTTTAGTTTAGAGATACAGAGCGGAAACAGGCCCGTTCGGCCCACCGAGTCCACGTCGACCAGCGATCCCCACACATTAACACTATCCTACAGCCACTAGGGACAACTTTTTACATTTACCAAGCCATTTAACCTACATACTTGTACGTCTTTGGAGTGTGGTATGAAACCGAAGATCTTGGAGAAAACCCACGCAGGTCACGGGGAGAATGTACAAACTCCGTACAGATAGCACCCGTAGTCGGGATTGAACCCGGGTCTCCGACTCTGCATTCGCTGTAAGGCAGCAACTCTACCGCTGCACCACCATGCCGCCCAACTCTCTCAAGTTTGATAATAAAATGTAATTCTACGCTTTCTCCTCGATATCCCACAGCTCTGCTCTTCTGTCTCCTCGATATCCCGCAGCTCCGCTCTTACTCCCCCTCCCCCCCATTTGTAACAAGGATAGAGTCCCTCTTGTCCTCACCTTCCACCCCATCATCCGTTGCATACAGCATATAATCCTCCAACATTTTCGCCACCTCGAACGAGATCCCACTACTGGCCACATCTTCCCATCTCCACCCCTTTCTGCTTTCCACAGAGACCGTTCTCTCTGAAACTCCCTGGTCAACTCATCCCTTCCCACCCAAACCACCCCCTCCCCAGGTACTTTCCCCTGCAATCACAGGAGATGCAACGCCTGTCCCTTTACTTCCCCCCTCGACTCCATCCAAGGACTCAAACAGTCTTTTCAGGTGAGGCAGACGTTCACTTGCATCTCCTCCAACCTCATCTACTGCATCCGCTGTTCCAGGTGTCAACTTCTCTACATCGGCGAGACCAAGCGCAGGCTCGCTGATTGTTTCGTTGAGCACCTCCGCTCAGTCCGTCAACCTATCTAATTTCTCGGTGGTTCAGCACTTTAACTCCCCCTCCCATTCCCAATCTGACCTTTCTGTCCTCGGCCTCCTCCATTGTCAGAGTGAAGCCCAGCGCAAATGAGAGGGACAGCACTCATATTTCACTTGGGTAGTTTATACCCCGGTGGTATGAACATCGACTTCTCTAACTTCAGATAGCCCTTGCTTTCTCCCTCCATCCCCTTCCCAGTTCTCGCACTAGTCTTACGGTCTCCGACTACATTCTATCTTTGTCTCGCCCCCTCCCTGACATCAGTCTGAAGAAGCGTCTCTAACCGAAATGTCGCCCATTCCTTCTCGTCAGAGATGCTGCCTCACCCGCTGAGTTACTGCAGCATTTTGTGTCCACCGTAAATCTACACTTCTTGTAATGCTGCTCTCAGGAACAGCTTCTTCTCCTCTATAATCCCAGGAACAGCTTCTTCCCCTCTGTTATCAGACTACTGAACAGTCCTTTCATAAACTAGGGTACTGTTCGATTTACCTCTAAATTGGGTCCATTGGACTTTGTCTCTGGAACTTGTGCCGAGAACTATATACTGTAATCTGTATCTTTCCCCTCGCTCTATCTAGTGTATGAGAATTTGGCTTGATTGCATTTATATATGGTATTATCTGATTTAGAAACATAAAAAATAGGTGCAGGAGGAGGCCATTTGGCCCTTCGAGCCTGCACCGCCATTCATTGTAATCATGGCTGATCATCCACAACCGGTAACCTGTACTTGTCTTCTCCCCATATCCCTTGATTCCGCTAGCCCCTCGAGCTCCATCTAACTTTTAAAAAATTCAACCAGTGAATTGGCCTCTACTGCATTTTGTGGCAGAGAATTCCTCAAATTCAGAACTCTCTGGGTGAAAACGATTTATCTCATTTCAGTTTTAAATGGCCTCCCCTTTAATCTCAGACTGTGGCCCCTGGTTCTGGACTCCCCCAACATTGGGAACATTTTTCTTGCATCTCTCTTGTCCAGTCCTTTTACCTTTTACAATTTTATACGTTTCTATAAGATTTTTTTGGACAGCATGCAAAACAAATCTTTTCACTGCACCTCGCACACGTGACACTAACATACGTAAACCAAACAGTTAATTGTCATAGTGTTTAAGAAGGAACTGCAGATGTTGGAAAATTGAAGGTAGACAAAAATGCTGGAGAAACTCAGCAGGTGAGGCAGCATCTATGGAGCGAAGGAAATAGGCAACGTTGCCTATTTCCTACTGAGTTTCTCCAGCATTTTTGTTCACAATAGAATTCTGCTTGACATTTCCCCCAAGTGGTATGAAGGAAGTAAGGTACTCAGAAAATATAATATCTCTTCCCACCACGTTTTATTCAATAATAAATGAGGGGTTGGTTGAAAGAGAAGGCATGTGTTTGATTATTTTAGACTAGCATGTTGTACATGTACCATGTCCCACTGGTGATGTGTGTGTGTGTGTGTGTGTCTGTTCCCAATAATTCTCAAAGGTTCAGATTCAGAAGTGGAGGCCTGCTAATAAAAATATCTACTTTACATAAGTAGACATTTGCTCAATGATTCTTTCAACTTTCTCCCCAATAATTTCACAGCTGTGAAGTTTGTGTATGGACCTGGATGTTCCTGACATGAAAACATCACTGTTTCTGTGCACAGATAGCCCTCGTGGATTTGTTGTCTACCGTCGAGCAGCATCTGTAAAGGTAAAGGGAAATGGACAGTTGATGTTTCAGGACAGGACGCATCGTCTGTAATTGCATGAAGGGTCCAGGTTCAAAATATCATCTGTCCATTTCTCTTCACAGATAATGGTGGACTGTGAACATGGCTGTAAATTTCAAATGTAATGAAACTATATTTTGCTGCCGATCACAATTTTCTCAATTCTGCTGTTGCTACTCAATATCACCACCAGTTGGCGCCCACAATGGCTGCCTCGCCAACAGTCTGTTTCGTCCCTTTCTTTGTTGTTTTTTAGTATGTGTTAAATGTATGATTTAGTGTTTTTAGCTTGTTTTATGTGAGGGGTGGGGGGTTGGGGGAAACTTTTTTTAATCACTTATCTCGACAGTTGTAATTTTTTTCCGTATCCTATCTCCGTACGCACTGCGGCCTAACATCGTGGAGCTGGCGGCCTTTGCTGGACACCAACTTCGGCAGCTCCAACCGTTGGAGCCTTTGAGCCTAACATCGTTGAGCTGGCGGTCCCTGGTTAGGAACCAACTTCGGGAGCTCCAAGGAGCAGGTGCTTCGACTGCCCGACGCGGGAGCTTCGATCGTCCTGACTGCGGGCGGTTTGACTGCCCCCACCGCGGGAGAATAAAGAGGAAGATTAGACTTTATTACCTTCCATCACAGTGAGGATGTGGGGAATCCGCTCTGGTGGAAGTTTATGTTAACTTTTATGTTGTATGACTATTGTAATTTGAGTTTCACTCTACCTTAATTGGTACACATGACAATAAACAGACCTTTGAACCTTTGGATAACTGATGTACTTACTGTATAATGTTAAACAGACAGAGCCAAATGCAGGCTTATCTTCTTCACTTCTCTGGTCTGAATTCCTAAATATAAACCGCAGAGGCTGATGCATAGTCACAGGAACTAAACTCTGCAGAAATATAAACCATTGAATCATTGAATCTACCACTGCGTTCAGGTCAGTTGCTCCAGTAAAGTTGCATATGGTCATGCATGCATAATACAAAGCAACAGATTCTGCTAAAGGCAAGCAACAAAGATACTATGAACTTTGAGCAACACCATGTAGCTGGTGGTGACTACAAAAGCTGAGCAGGGCTATTCAAAGTCGCAGTAAATAGAAAAGTGTGAAGTCTCACGTATCATGTCCAAAGCATTTGCAGTGAAGAGCCATGGTGATCAAAACATAAATTAGAACAGCAGAACTTGTATAACAGGGGAAGCCAACTATTGTGTTCAAAGGATAGCTTGCAAGTTAGATCAGACCATAAATCACAATTGTTGCTCACATGCATGCATATTATGAATTATGGCACAGAGGCCACTAAGATCACGCATCACTAAGTAAGTTTATTGGCCAAGTATTCACATACAAGGAATTTGTCTTGGTGCTCCGCCCACAAGTAACAACATGACATACAGTGATAGTTACGAATGACTCAGAAAACACTAAACAATAATAATAAGACATTAATGATAAAAAAAACCATTGATCAAGCATGTGAACCAACAAAATACCAGATCAAAGGGAGGCTACAGATTTTTGGCTGGTGAGTAGAGCAACTACCCGTGGATAAAACCTGTTTTTATGTCTGGCTGTGGCAGCTTTGACAACCTGGAGTCGCCTTCCAGAGGGAAGTGATTCAAAGAGTTTGTGGCCAGGGTGAGAGGGGTCAGAGATGATCTTGCCCGCTCGCTTCCTGGCCCTTGCAGTGTACAGTTCATCAATGGAGGGAAGGTTGCTGCCAATAACCTTCTCTGCTGAACGGACGATTCGCTGCAGCCTCCAGGTGTCGTGCTTGGTGGCTGAGCCAAACCAGACCATGATGGAGAAGGTGAGAACAGACTTTACGATGGCCGTGTAGAATTGAACCCATCATTGCCTGTGGCAGATTGTGCTTCCTCAGCTGCCGCAGGAAGTACATCCTCTGTTGTGCCTTTTTGACTGTGGAGTCGATGATAGCCCCCCATTAAGATGATGGTTCCCAGGAACTTAAAAGCCTCCACAGATGTGACTGTGGTGTTGTTGATGGTAAGTGTGGTGAGGGGAGGGTGTGCTCTCCTAAAGTCTACTATCTTTTTAAAAAAAATTATTAGAAGTAAGTACAATAATGTAGTACATAAGTACCTAATACATAATGAGATATTACAGTTCATGTACAACTTCTTGTTTCAAATTTAACAGAATAGAACAGAAAATGAGACAAGCAAAGATAGAGAGGAAAAAAGTATCATAAGCAGTGATGATAGTGTTAGTTCGTGAGATAGTAAAGAAAGCCCGGAGAAAAGGTAGAAAGGGATGGATAGGAAAAGTCTACTATCTTTTATAAGGTATACCTAGATATAAAGTTATATCTGGATATCTATCTAGAATATCTAGATATAAAGTTATATCTGGATATCTATCTAGAATATCTAGATATAAAGTTATATCTGCGTGATATAAATCTACTACCCATTCAAGGTCAACCACTGGTGTTGGCTCCAAACATAAAGTAGGTCTGAAATGTTCACCTTTGTTCTGTGGGCCCTGATCCACTCTGGGTCTTTGGCAAAACACAGATTTCCATTGTTCACTGTCTTCTTTAACATGCTTTCCCTTGGAGATTGCTGCTCTCCCACTGTCAAATTATTCTCATTGTCCTCAGGCTCCGATGAGTGATTTTCTTCAATTTACAATGGAATTCATATAGCTTATAACATATAACATATAACAATTACAGCACGGAAACAGGCCATCTCGACCCTTCTAGTCCGTGCCGAACTTAGTGTTGTTTAGTACAGGAATACGGCATTAAAACAAGCTTCGGCTGCTGAGTCCACTTTGACCTGCGACCACCCTTACATTAGATCTATCCTACATATTAGGGACAATTTACGGAAGCCAATTAACCTACAAATCTGCACGTCTTTGGAGGAAACTTAAGCACCCGGAGAAAACCCACACGATCACAGGGGGAACAAACAAACTCTGCATAGTCAGCCTCTGTAGTCAGGATCGAACCCAGTTCTCTTTTGCTGAAAGGCAGCAACTCTACTGCTGTGCCACTGTACCACCCTATATATACTTTGTATATGTGAGGTTTTTTCACTCTGCTTATACATTTTAATCAAGTTGATTAAGTTGAATGGAAATATCTTGAAAGAAAAAATACAATTCCAATTGAATATACCTTATATACATCTTAATTTATAATGTTAAATTGGTATTTCCTATCCTTTAGATTGGATAAATCGAAAATATTAATATTAAGACTTACTTCAAGAGTAGCAACTCAATTTAAATTTGCATACATATATATCAACCACTGTAGAAAGCTTACACTCAGTAGGCTTTCTGACTATTGCACCATAAATATTATATCTATAAAATTTAGCAAAAGAGTACAAAACTCAATTTGGTAGGAAGAAACGGCAGATGCTCGTTTACACTGAAGAGACAGACACAAAATAATGGAGACTCTGATCCAAAACATCACCCATTCCTTCTTTCCAGAGACGCTGCCTGTCCTGCGGATTTGCTTCAGCATTTTGTGTAAAACTCAATTTCTCACAGCTAAAGCATGGACAAGATTACACTGAATAAAAATTTGTCACCCACCGTTGATAGATTCACAGACCTCTTCATATGTCCCCAGTAGACAAATACTTGCAAAGCTGTGACTGGTAAAAAATCGTTCAGCCCGTCCACTGCATGCTGGTGTCCTGAGGTTGCCCTGCAATTCTCTGTTGTGGTCAGAATGACCTTAATAAGTACCTATAACAGCAGATAATTAAAGAAAGAATAGTCACTCTCGGAGTTATAATTTAATAATTTTTCTATGAATGGAAAATATTTGCACTCATATTTGAATCTGTGCAACAGGTTGGAAAATTCTAAAAGACGATAGTTTGTGATATTGCACCCCCTAGTGGTGCTTTAGTTGAACACTTTGGCTTCCTTAAGTGGACAATGAATTTGCATTTAACTGGTAGACCCATGTCCTTTTTTGCCACTTCCTCAACACCTAGCTATGTGCAAGAAGCCTTCTTGAATAGAACTTCCACCCCAGCATAGTTTAGAACTGATGGGGTTGGTTTGTCAAAAACCATTAACTGTGTTCATTAGACTTGTCTTCCAGCAGTTAATGGCTCTTTCTAAACTATGCTGGGGTGGACGTTTTCTGCAAGAACGCTTCTTGCACATGGCTAGATATCGTGGAAGTGGCAAAAAAGGACATGGATCTACCAGTTAAATGCAAATTCATTGTCCATTTAAGTGACAAAGAGCAAATTGTGAGCTCACAGATAGGAGCCTGTGAACAATGGTCCCTTCATAAGGCGAGGTGCTTGATACATCCTAATCACCCTATGTAGGGAAGGGAGTCTGTTTTCCAGCAGTGTGTTCTGTGTGAAAGGTGTTAGTTGAATGTCCAGTGTCTTTTGTCTGCTAGTTATGTGTATGTTGGTCTTTTGGTTGCAATTCCATAGTTTTTTTTTGGTTTTGTTAGGTATTATATTTTCAATTTTGAATTAAGAACAGCAGATATTTTAATGCTTTGCTCTGATGCCATATAACCATTGTGCCTGAATAAAGAGTTTCAAACATTGCTACTGAACTCAGCAAATCATTGGGAATTGAATGACCCTACACTGTTCCAATCAGCAGATTCTTGACAACAGAAAAGGAAGTAATACCCTCAATCAGCCAAGCAATAACGTATTGTATATCATTCCTATTTTCCAAATCCCAAAGAACCTGGCAACACAAGACCTAAAGTCTCACAATAACTAAATTATGAATTCCACTAAAAATGGTGCTGATTAACAACAGTTTGCAAGAAATATGTAGATTCTCACATTGGCTATTCTGAAAATTATTTACAACTTTGCGTAAAATTAAACACAAGTCTTCATTAAAACAACAGAAAGTCAATGGCTGTCCTAAGCATAATCTGCACCAATGCATTGTGTTAGTGCAGGGGAATTAACATATTGCTTTCCAACAGCTGAATGGAAAATGTGTGGGAAGGTAAAGTTACTACAACCATTGGATAGTGCGGTTGTACAACAGGAAGACGCTAGAAAGACAATACATCTTACTTCATGATATATGCCTTTACTTTTTAACAAAATTTCTGTGGTCTTGTGTTGCTATTTTCCACTGCAAATAGAATTGGTATTACTGTACTGTGGACATCAAATCAGCCCACACCGGAACAAAAGTGTCTTGAATATCTAACCAGACGAACTAAAGAAATGATTTATCACCCAGACAGGTGACAAAAGTTCTAGCCACAGCTTTCTTGACACTGACATCGATTGCTGCTGGAAGGTCATCAACTCAGTGAAAGATGCTCTTTGGTCTGCCTGAGCGTTGTTGACCACCCAGCGGAGCGAGATAACCGTCGGGGAATGTTGCCGCTGCTGGACATGGGTGGTAGGGTGTGGAGGAGACGCCCCTCAAAATAAGGGAAGAGGTTCCCCGCCAGTGGGCCAAATGAGTGGCAAGGGTGGGGGATAAATTGGTGAAAACTGAGCAATGTATGTAAACAGGATTGAATGTTTTGTATAGCCTCTGAAAATGTCGGATGAATTTTTTGCAGGATTCGTGTATTGTATATATTTATTAACTGAATAAAGTCTATTTTGAAATATTTTTAAAAAGAGCTCCCAGCAATGCGAGATGTCCGCGGGGAAATGTTGCCGAGTGGCCCGCTGCAGACTGCAGGAGTACATGCTGAGGGACACACTGAAGCTCGGTGCAGCCAATGCCAAGGCTCTGTGGGGGAGGACCAAAGTCTAGGGTCCTTCTGCTGCTGGACATGGGGGGGCAGGGTGTGGTGGAGACGCCTCTCAAAATAAGGGAAGGGATTCCACGCCAGTGGGCCACATATATGGCAAGGGTGTGGGGTAAAATTGTGATTTGGGAAACTGTATTGAATGCATGTACAGCCTCCGAGAATGTTGGATGGAGTTTTGTAAGGATCATGTATTGTATATATTTATTTCTCGAATAAAGTCTATTTTGAAATTTAATAAAGAAGTGTGTGAGGAGGCATTCTTTGGTTTGAGTAGTGATAGGGGTTTGGGAGAGTGGGTTTATTGTCATATGCACGTACAGTGAGGTAAAGGTGCAATTAAAATCTTGTTGGTAGCCATACTGGACTCGCTGAATGTCCCTATCCAGCTATCCGGCAAGCTAAACAACTATTCTATTGAATTTTTCCATATTTCATTCGGATCTTTCTCAGTGTCAAATAAGGACTTTAAAATGTCATCTTCTGAGAGCTCTTCTGAGAATGTCATCTTCTGAGATCAATTCCATCTGTAGTTCTTTAGGAGCCTTGGAGACATCAACTAGGTGAGGTTGAAATGCTAATTTGAATGCTAAAAAATGCTAATTTCGTTGAATCTTCTTTTACTCTTTGGTATTTTAAATACGTTCATTTTTGGATTAAAATTAAAATAATAAAAGACGAACAAAAACATATTAATAAAAATAAAAGGATTTGTTCTACAAAATTTGGATTCATTCAAAAGGCCGCACTTAATGGCCAAGAAGGCCGCAGGTTCCCCACCCCTGGGTTAGCCTTTTCCAAACGTACTCCGATTAAAAATTAGATGCACAGTTTAGTTTGGAGATACAGCAAGGAAACGTCAAAGATAGCAGCAGATTACCTCAACGTGTCAGGTAGCATCTCCAGGAAAACCGGCAGTTGGCGTTTCGGGTCGGGGCCCTTCTTCAGACTGAAAGTTAGGGGGGGAAGAGCTGGAGGCGAGAAAAGACCAGGACCAAACAAGGCCGGCAGCAAATGATGTCAGGCTCGGAGGTGCCATGGTAAGCCCCCTTTCAAAAACGCTCCAATCCAATTTAAAGCATATATATTGCATTCAAGTGTAAGTTAAAAGACTCGCTCCAGTATAGAATAGAATAGAATAGTTTCTTTATTGTCATTGTAACATGAACCATGTACAACGAAATTGTAAAATGTCAGCCAGTCAGTGCACCATTCAAACATTTCTAAAAGCTAACGATACATACAAGGTAAAATATTAAAAAAAAGATAAACAACTAAAATAAATATCATAAAAATAGCACGCATAAACACCCAGCCCTACATCCTTCTGTCGATTTCACAGTCTCTTAGTATGTATCGCCCCTGCGTTCCTTGGCGGCTACATTTAGTGCCTTTATAGCAGTGGGGTAAAAACTGTTTTTAAGTCTGTTTGTCCTTGTCCTTGTAGATCTGTACCGTCTGCCTGACGGTAACAGTTCAAACAGGGAGTGTCCGGGGTGGGAAATGTCCTTTATAATACTCTGGGATTTTTTGATGCAGCGGGAACTGTGTAAGTCCTCCAAGGTAAGGAGAGGGCAGCCGACAATCCTCTGGGCGTTGTCAATGGCCCTCTGGAGCGCTTTCCTCTGAGCCGCTGTGCAGCTGGTGTACCATACGCATACACAATATGTTAGGATGCTCTCAATGGAGCACCGATAAAAGGACAGCAGCAGTCTCTGAGTGATGTTATTCTTCCTGAGCACCCTCAGGAAGTGCAGTCTCTGCTGGACCTTTTTCAGCAGCGCAGAGGTGTTCACGCTCCACGTCAGGTCCTCCTCAATATGGATTCCCAGGAAGCGGAAATCCGCCACCCTCTCCACACAGTCCCCTCTGATAATTAATGGTACCATGTCCGTTTTATTCTTTCTGAAGTCTATTATTATTTCCTTTGGCTTTAAGGTGTTGAGGAGCAGGTTATTTTCTCCACACCACACTGTCAGCTGCTCCACCTCATCCCGGTAGGCGTACTCGTCCCCCCGCGGAGATGAGTCCCACCACCGTAGTGTCATCCGCAAATTTGACAATGGTGTTGCTGTGGTGGGCGGGGGTGCAGTCATGTGTGTAGATGGTGTAGAGCAGGGGGCTCAGCACGCAGCCCTGTGGAGAGCCGGTACTGAGGCTGAGGGCCGTGGATGTGTGATGGCCCACTCTGACTCTCTGGCTGCGACCCGACAGGAAGCTATTTATCCACATGCAGGTGGAGTGTGGAAGTCCCAAGTCCCCCAGTTTGTCCACCAGTTTGTGGGGAAGGATGGTATTAAAGGCAGAGCTGTAGTCCACAAAGAGCATCCGCACGTAGCTCCCCCGCTGCTCCAGGTGGGACAGTGCAGCATGGAGAGCTGTGGCTACAGCGTCCTCTGTAGATCTATTCGCTCTGTACGCAAACTGGTGGGGGTCAAAGCTTCGGGGCAGGAGTGATGTGATGTGACCCCGGACCAGTTTTTCAAAACACTTCATCACCACTGGTGTGAGTGCGACTGGCCGGTAGTCGTTGAGGCTGGAAATGTGGGTTTTTTTGGGCAAGGGGACTATGGTTGCGGACTTCAGACAGGGTGGAACAGTGGACTGGGCCAGAGACTGGTTGAAAATCCTCGTACAGACTCCAGCCAGCTGGTCAGCGCAGTCCTTCAGCACGCGTCCAGAGACGCCGTCGGGTCCAGTAGCCTTCCTTGGATTGATGGCCCGCAGCGTGCGCCTCACCTCATGCTCCTCTATCTTGAGGGTTAGGCTGCTGTGGACCATGTGGTGTGATGTGGCTGTCTCGGGTGGCTCCACTTCAAAGCGAGCAAAGAAGAGGTTCAGCTCCTCTGCCAACGAGGCGTCACCTTCAGCAGCTCCCAGGTTGGTCTTGTAGTTGGTGAGATACTGGATCCCCTGCCACACCTGCCTGCTGTTGTTACTGTCCAGGTGGTCCTCTGTCTTCCTCCTGTAGTCTGATTTGGCCTCTCTGATGCCTCTCTTCAGGTTAGCTCGGGCCGTGCTGTATAAAGCCCTATCGCCAGACCTAAAAGCGGTGTTCCTCTCTTTTAACAGCTGCTGGACCTCCCGGGTCATCCAGGGCTTCTGGTTGGGGTAGACCCGGATGCGTTTGTCCACTGTGACCGTGTCCATGCAGTTTTTAATGTAACACAGTACACTGTCTGTGAACACCTCCAGGTCCCGGTGTTCAAACACATCCCAGTTGGTCCTGTCGAAGCAGTCCTGCAGCTGCTGAGATGCACCATCAGGCCAGGTTGTGATGGTCTTTGTGATGGTAGGAGTGGTTTTCCTGAGGGGGGCATATGCAGGAATTAAAAACAGGGACATATGGTCCGACTGACGCAGGTGTGGTAGTGGTCTAGCCCTGTAGCCCAGCTTGATGTTGGAGTAGACCTTGTCCAGTGTGTTAGCTCCTCTTGTAGCACATTTAACATGCTGGTAGAATTTGGGGAGCATTTTCTTCAAGTCCGCGTGGTTAAAGTCCCCTGCTATGATGTGAACACCGTCAGGATATATGCTCTGTTGACTGCTAGTGCTACCATACAAATATCCGATAGCCGAGTTAGCATTAGCATCCGGTGGTATGTACACAGCAGTTATCATGACAACTGTGCACCATATTGCACAATTTCAAGCTGAAAAATGCAAATGTTCCGTACCAATGAGAGGGGGACACTCTCCTCCCCCCTCCCGGTCGCTATACTCCCTTGGGCTTGGTCTCTCGCAATTTCTCACTCCCAACTCTCACCCAATGTTGGCAGCCCTGCAATTAATCCAATAAAGACCAGTAGAGACGGGCTGTCGGTTGATGCTTTACTGTATTCAACTATGAAAAGGCATTGCGTCTAACAAATTCTGTGGGGAAGGATGGCAATGGATTAAACACACTGCAAATTAAACTGTCTAAACACCATGAGGTACCCTTTCTGAGCTGGACTTCCTTGTTTGATGACAACTTCCTGTCTAACAGGAAATGAAACTTAAAGCTGCTGTACCAGAACTTCCAGCAGGTGGCACTAATGCATTTAAACAAAATACAGTCCAGTACACTCCCTGCCTGGGGTCTCCCAGACCCCATTTAACCCCAGAGTCCTCGGGAGACAGGAGGAGGACCACTTCAGTGATTGGGCAGATGTAGAGCTTCTGGCCTCCATCCTTGAATATTCTGACTTCCACTCTCCGAACCTTCCCATCCTGACTTGGAAAAGTCTTTGAGATGATTGCCATGGGCCACTCATTTCTTCTGGCCTGTTAGTCCTTCAGGAGGACGATGTCTCCTTCTTTCAGATTTTGCCTTGCGTCCCACCAATTGCGTCGGCTTTGCAGAGTAACAAGATACTCCTGACGCTATCTGTTCCAAACGGTTTCGGCTAGGCTCTGAACACGCTTCCACTCTTCGTTGAGAAGAACTCCTTTCCCAAAGTCACCAGGAGGAGGAAGGGGAACGCCTGTCTTCTGAGTCAAGAGTGTAGCTGGAGTCAGAATGAAAGGTGACTCCGGTCCGAGGACACAGGGATGAGGGGTCTTGCATTAATCACGGCTGTGATCTCTGCCATAAATGTCGTTAAGACCTCATGTGTGAGGCGGGCTACTCCATTCTGGAGGAGCATGTAGTCGATGATACTACGGGCGATACCGATCATCCGCTCCCACGTACCACCCATGTTGGAGGAATGGGGCGGATTGAATACCCATGTACACTTCTGATCCTGGAGGTATTTCTCGACGCTGTCGGAGCTGGTGCTTGAATCACCCATCTTCAGCTCATGACTCGCACCAACAAAGTTAGTGCCGCAGTCTGATCGTATCTGCTTTGCTGGCCCTATGATGGAAAAAAAACTCTTCATGGCATTGATAAAGCTGCTAGCACTCATGCTCTCTATCACTTCGATGTGCACAGCTCTGGTACACATGCAGGGGAACAACACAGCCCATCTCTTGCTGTTGCTGTGTCCTCCTCTGGTCCGGCGTGATGCCACCTCCAAAGGGCCAAACACGTCGACACCCACGTAAGTGAAGGGTGGTGCCACTTGTAGTCGTTCGGCTGGAAGGTCAGCCATCTGCTGGTACTCATTCTTACCGCGGAGTCTCCTGCAGATGACGCACCTGAAGAGGAAACCACTTATGCACCTCTTCACTCCAACCAACCAGTAGCCAGCCTGTCTCACAGCACCCTCAGTGAAGTGCCTACCTTTATGTTTCACAGCTTCATGATAATGACCCACAAGTAGGGTAGCCAGATGATGACATCCTGGGATGATTATTGGGTTGGTTTCCTCTGCTCCCAGCTTTGCCTGAGTGATGCGGCCTCCCACTCATAGCAATCCACTGCCACACAATATTGGACACAGCTTGCACAAAGGGCTGTGTGAGGGCAGGTTACGTGCTGCAGTGGTGCACTCCAACTCTAGCGAATAACACTGTTGTTGCGCACCCTTTATGATGAGTAGAGCCAGGATGTTTAGGCACTAAAAATCTCTGAAATAGGCAGGCAAAAAGGCAAAATAAAATTACAAAAAAGGCATGAAAATGCATTTATTGACAAAAAAAGGCATTTTTCCCACCATCAAAATATGGTTAAAAATGATAATTATAAAGGTATACCTCATTAAATGACCAAAGATGCCTGGTTGCACATAATTACTAGCATTTTTTAACAATTATCTGGTGTTAAACTATGCCGTCTGTCAGACAGAATATGCTTCAGTTGTGAAAAACTTATTTCTACCCCAGCTAAGGTCACTGGTGCATACCTGAAACAAGCTACAACCTCTACATTCATGTTGATATCTTGTGCATTAGAACTACTTTTTGAGAACTTTAGCTATGTTTTGTATTTCTTCAAGATCTTTGTTAGCTAAAATCACTCTCTCATATTTTCCTTGTATGTCTTCACCTACATCGCCAGGAACTTTAAGTACAAAGTACAGCAAGTGAAGATGTAAACAACTGAGCAATAGTTGTGCTCTTTGACTTCTCCAATACTTCCGATGTCAAGAAATACTCCTTTGATGGTTGACCTGCCGCAAGTGTACCAATGACCACACTGGCAACATATGGCCCCACAGCATCGGTTGTCCCGTCTATTGAGATCCATAATAATAATATAATAACAATATATCTTTTATTGTCATTGCACGTCAGGGCAACGAGATTTAGTGTGCAGCTCCACTGATGTACAAGAAAGGTAAATAAATACAATACATAAATAAGCAAGCTGAATTGATTGACGTGACCATCTGAGGGAGACTGTCCAACGGGCGTGGGTGGGGGGGCACTCATTAGGGCCGGTTCAGAGCCGCTATAGCTCTTGGGATAAAACTGTTCCTGAGTCTAGAGGTTCGGGCGTAGAAGGCCTTGTAACGTCTGCCGGAGGGAAGTAGTTGAAACAGACCGTGGCAGGGGTGTGATGAGTCCTTATGGATGCTGAGGGCCTTCCTGAGGCACCGCGTGTGGTAGATGCCCTCCAAGGCTGGTAGCTCTGTCCCGATGATCCGCTGCGCTCTGTTGACGACGCGCTGAAGAGCTCTCCTCTCCGCCTCCGTGCAGCTGAGATACCACACAGAGATGCCATACGTTAGTATGCTCTCTGTGGTGCAGCGGTAGAACGTTGTCAGCAGCTGTTGGGGCAGACCAGTCTTTTTTAATGTCCTCAGGAAGAACAGTCGTTGCTGTGCCTTCTTGACCAGCGCGGCGGTGTTTGTGGACCATGTGAGGTCTTCTGAAATGTGAGTGCCCAGAAACTTAAAGCTGGACACTCCCTCCACACTTTCCCCGTAAATGGAGATTGGGGCGTATTCTCCAGAATGGGACCTCCTGAAGTCAATAATCAGCTCCTTGGTCTTGGAGGTGTTTAGTGCCAAGTTGTTATTGGCGCACCAATCCGCCAGGTTCTGCACCTCCGCTCTGTAGTTTGTTTCATCACCGTTGGTGATCAGCCCAATCACTGTTGTGTCGTCTGCAAACTTCACGATGGTGTTGGTGTCGAATGCAGGGACACAGTCGTGAGTGAAGAGGGAGTAGAGCATGGGGCTTAGTACACAACCCTGTGGTGTGCCGGTGCTCAGGGTGATGGTGGAGGACAGGTGCGGGCCCAGTCTCACTGCCTGCGGTCGCTCCGTGAGAAAGTTCAGGATCCAAACGCATATCGGTGAGCTGAGGCCTAGCTGGTGGAGTTTGGTGGTGAGCTTGGTGGGGATGACCGTATTGAATGCAGAGCTATAGTCAATGAAGAGCATCCTCACATACGTGCCCTGTCTGTCCAGGTGAGTCAGGACAGTGTGAAGGGCCAGAGAGATGGTATCCTCTGTCGATCTATTTGCCCTGTATGCAAATTGATGGGAGTCCAGTGAGGCAGGGATGCTGGATTTAATATGGGAGAGGATCAGCCTTTCGAAGCACTTCATAGGGATTGGAGTCAGGGCAACCGGCCGGTAGTCGTTGAGGTTGGTGATTTTGTACTTTTTCGGCACCGGCACTATGGTGGCTGTTTTCAGGCAAAATCCATATTTTGTTGCATGCAACTTCATCTCTAATTTTCTGCACAACAATGTTGAAGTTGCTGTCATAATTGCTGTCATAATTTTTCCGTAATGATGACTCGCTTGGTATATGTTCCTCTGTGTATTTCCCTAAAAAACCTCTGAAAGATTTGTTTTCCAATTTCCACAGTGGAATTCCAGCATCAATGAATGAGTTGCACATATCACTCGAAAACTCAGATTTGCGACTGGAGCCAGCAGTAAATGTTGTGAGGAGACAAGCTTGCGTATTTCCTACCTTCAGTTTCTCTGCCGCCGACTTGTGTTTAGCTGTCTGTACATGCTGGGGGACGAAATATTTATTCTCATGATTCACTCACATACTTTGCAAAACAGCACACAGTCGCCTGTAGAGAATATGTCACTTCCGTACACTCTCACCAAATCGTTCAGTTTTTTACAAGGCGTTGACTTGACTTTAGGCATTTTGACGCTTGCAGGGGTAGATCCTACAGGAGCGGGGATGCAGACCTCGACAGGCAGGCCAAGTACAAGCTGAGAAGAGGAATCAGAGCTGCCACGGAAAGGCACTCTGAGAAGTTGAGGAGCAAGTTCTCAGCAAATGACTCTTCTTCAGTGTGGAAGTGCTTGCAAGAAATCACAAGCTACAAGAAGAAAAACCCCCGCTCCTTGGACAATCATCAGCTGACCAACGACCTGAACGAGTTCAACTGCAGGTTCGATAAACAGGAACTTAACCCTGGTACCCCACACCCCATCCCCAACCACCATTTCACCATCACACCTATTCACAGCTTAACTCCAGTTTGAAAAGACGAGATCCTTCCCCACCTACTCATCCCCAATCACCATTTCACACCTACTTAAAGCATGACTCCAGTCTGCATAGACTGGACCCTTTCCCACGCACCCCTCTCCAATCACCACTTAACACCCACTTACAGCCGGGTTTCGCCCCGGTGGTGTAAATTTTCTTGTAAGTTACGTTAAAATGGCAAAGAAAAGGCTGATTTAGGCACTCAATCGTGAAAAAGGCATTATCTTCCTGAAATCATCAAAAAAAGGCATGAAATGGCACATGGCATTAATGCAAAATCCTGGCTCTAATGATGAGCATCTCTGCCTTCTGCAACTCTTCTACAGTAGGGCCTGAACGACGAATGTGCCAACCTTGGCAGCTGTCGCTCTGGTTAGGCTTATAGAAGGTTTGAGCAATGTGGAATAAGCATACCATTGTGAGGACCAGGGTGCTCCACTTGGAGAAACGCTCATTCCTTGAGGGATTCTGCACAGTAAGGACGTGTGGTGTTAGTTGCAAGAGGACGGATCTCGCTATCTAGATCTGGCTCAATGACCTCAAAGGTCTCTTGAGGAAAGGCATTGCAGGTACGTGGTCTCTTGAGAAACGCTGGACCTGACAGCTAGGTGGTAGTGCGGAGTAGGGCTGCTGGGACAGACCGTGATCCGTGGTCGGCTGGTGTGAACAAACCTCCTCTGATGAGGTGATGAAAACTGATGGATACATTGGATACGGTTGTGGACGTATGTGTAAAACCGCCTTGACCAGTTACAGGTGTACCCCAGCGCCACTTTGCTGTCCGTGTGGCAAGTGATGTTGTCACTCTCTGGATTGTTGTTACGATACCACAGGAAGCATAGAAATTCTCGATGGACACAATTATTTTGTGCCGCATACGCATGCACACACACACACGCGAGGCTTCGGCCGTGGGCCCTGTGGACGGTAACATCAGGAGCTGACCTGGTTGTTGATCGACTCCAAACTCCAGCAACTTCAGCTTCATCTGCCGCAAATTGTGGGGCTTGAATCGGACCGTTCGCAGGGCCTTTCATTGCTCGAAGTAGCTTAAAATCAGCCGCAGGATCTTCCATCCCTCGGCGGGGGCTTCAACATCGGGAGCCTCGATCGCCTTGATGCAGCAAGGCGATCGACCCAGAGCCCGCGGCCGATTTTAAGCCGCGCGGGGCGATGAAAGGCCCAGCGAATGGGCCGATTCAAGCCCCGCTCTATGATCTTTGCTCCACCAGGACGTCTCCCTTCTCCAATCACCGCGCTCTATCCTCACTCCCACCCCTCTACTTCTGCTCGGACCAACACCTCTCTCCTCCAATCATCGCGCTGAATCATCATGTCCATCTCCCCCCCCCCCCCCACTGCCTGCTGACCGACGTCTCTCTCGTCCAATCGGCGCCCTCGATCATCAGTCCCACCCCCACTGTCTCACGGAAAGGGGAGATTTTTAATAGATTTTTTCACCAAATTTCAAAATCCGGATTACAAAACATGGGGAGGGGGGGGGGGGGGGGTTGTCTCCCACCTCTCAAACATGGAAGGAACATGTGTCCCGTTCCCTCCCCTCCCCCCCCTCCGGGATTTCCACCTATGACTGAAATATCACCTTTCCTTTTCTCTCGAGATGCTGCCTGACCCGTTGAGTTACTCCAGCTTTTTGTGTCTGTCTTCGGTTAAAATCAGTATCTGCAGTTTATCCCTATGCGTTTTCTGGATCTGTGGACATTTGCCACACCATAGTGAAGTGACTAAAGGTGCGAACATTCCCCTGCAATGACTATGATGAAAACCTCATGGGGCGAAGTATGTGGTCCTTAGCTGAGGGCGGCTAGAGGCTTCTCCAATGTTCACTGACTTCGGTCTCTCTCTCTGCAGGATCTGCTGGAAGTTTCCCTTCTCTCTGTTTGGCTGCTCAGCTCTCCGTAACCAAGAGTTTTAGCCATGTGTTGAAGCTTATCGGTGGCCACAATGTTGCTGTCTGAATATTTGCTTATTTCATTTAAATCTGAACCACGAGCAAAAAATAAATACAAAATAAGGTTTGCCCAGGGATGGGGAACTTTTTCATGTTGGAAAGCCGTGTTAAGTTAGCTGTAATCTAATAAGGCCGCATCCAAGAAACTTCAATTAGATATACTTCAAAATTCTAAAGTTAACTAACCTTTTAATGAATTTGTTGAGACTGCTTTTTGTGGGAAAGCATTTGAATATTTGGTACGCAGTTTCAACTGATCTTCTAGATGGGTGTCCGTCATTTGTGACCTCAAGGGCATCTTGATATGGGCTAGGTAGGAGAACGTAGATTGGCAGCAATAAGTGGTTGAAAAGCAAGAAAGCATTTTTCGTGCATGTTGCCGAAGACGTGGGTATTCTATTGAATTTTTCCATATTTCAATCGGATCTTTCTCAGTGTCAAATAAGGACTTTAAAATGTCATCTTCTGAGAGCTCAATCAATTCCATCTGTAGTTCTTTAGGAGCCTTGGAGACATCAACTAGGTGAGGTTGAAATGCTAATTTGAATGCTAAAAAATGCTAATTTCGTTGAATCTTCTTTTACTCTTTGGTATTTTAAATACGTTCATTTTAAGATTAAAATTAAAATAATAAAAGACGAACAAAAACATATTAACAAAAAAAAAAGGATTTGTTCTACAAAATTTGGATTCATTCAAAAGGCCGCACTTAATGGCCTAGAAGGCCGCAGGTTCCCCACCCGATTCAAACCCTCCAGATGGAAACTGGAAACCCATGCAGTCACAGGGAGAACGTGTAATCTCCACACAGACAGCACTGAAACCAGGGATTGCAACATTAACTGCCGCATCGCCGCGCCACACACAACTAACATGTGTTGATGGTTGTCATTTCCCATTTTGTAAAGTCTGTGCCATGATTTTGAAGATCTAAGAAGGGCCAACTGCAGTATAATGATTTTGTGGTGGAATTCATTGATATTTACCATCATTATATGCAGGGGCAGATCCACCGTGAAACTAATGAAGTTTAAACTTCAAGGCCCCTAATCCCGGAAGGGCCCCAGAAGCATATTTTTCTATTTAAATCCCGCGGGGAGGGGGAGGGGCAGTGGCCACTGCCGGAGGGGCTCAAGCTTGACGTTAAAATGCATAGAATGGATTGGATAGCTGCAAACCAGACATACACCTTGTAAATTGTTGTAAATAATGTTGCAGAGTCTGACTTCGCTAAGAGTTGCTTGGATGGGGTGTTGAGCCTTGTCTGAGTTTTCTGTTATCAGGGTAAATGTTTCCAAGTTGACTTAATCTCAAAGTCCGTTGTGAATACAATGTATTGAACTGTTGTATCATTGGGTTAGGGAAATACCTGTTATGTATGGGGGTTAATCGATATCTGTAATTGGGTGATTAAGAGTCCACCCCCATGTGGTTCGGTCCCTCGAGATCCTGGGACATATAAAAGTCCGTGATTACAAGGCTCAGTGTCGATCTTCTGGAAGAGCGCTCAGGACCGCGTACCCTTCTGGAGTGCCTCTGTCTGAGCGAGGCCTAGAGGGCTTGAACAGGCAGGCGCAAGGATCGAACCCGCTGTGTGATCTGTGACGCGCTTTTGGTAAAATAAAATTTAGCTGTTTCAAGTGCTTGATTCAATGTTTTTTACTGAAACTAGACTGGGAGGAAGCTTAGAAACGGGCAATTATCAAGCACATGTCTCATACCTTGCAGAAATTATTTTAACTTGTAACTATGGAGTTTCGAAGAATGCAAACAAACAGGAAGTGGGAACACAGAACTGAGGACTCAATCAGATCGGCCAAGATTATATTGAATGGCAGAACAGATTGAAGAGTTCAAGCTGCCTCCACCTGCTCCTCATTCACATTCAGATGAAATAAATAATCAACATCTGGCATTTTTGAAAGTTTATTCTGAAGGAATGTGGATCACAGTTAAGAAAATAAGTTATCTAATAATAATAATAATAATAATAAATACTTTATTGATCCCCTCAGGGAAATTCAGATGTCCAGAAGCCCCCAACCAACAAACCCACAGATTCAAAACGAACGCAGACAGAAAATACATAGAATACAATGTGGACACTACCTGAGAGCAATAAATACTTAAAAAGACCAATAATTAACAGTTAAAAATTAAAAATTGCGAAATGCATCCCCCTACAGCCCGGTCCGATTTATAAAATCTAATGGCTGCAGGGGTGAAGGATCTCCTGAACCGCTTCGTTCTACAGGGCAGGGAGAGGAGCCGGTTGTTGTTCCGAGTGCTCTTTTGACTCTCCAGAATTACATGGAGGGGTTGCCCGGGGTTTTTCAGGATGACCTGCACCTTGTGCCTCATACGCCTCTCAAGCACATCCATCCCAGAGTCTACTCTCCCCTCCAGCACTGAGCTAGCTCGTTTAACCAGTTTGTCCAGCTTCTTGTTGTTTTTTGCACTAATGCTGTTGCCCCAGCAGACAACAGCGTAGAAAATAACACTTGCAACTACAGTGTTGTAAAACATGTGCAGCATAGCATTACACACATTGAAGGATTTGAGCCTTCTGAGGAAAAAGAGTCTGCTCTGGCCTTTTTTGTAGAGGGAGTCAGAGTTGACAGACCAGTCCAGTTTGTTATCAAGGTGCACTCCAAGGTATTTATATGTATGCACCACCTCAATGTCAGCCCCTGCAGCATTGACCGGCTGAAGGGGGAGCTTGGACCTAGGGGGAGCAAAAAGCTGCACAAAAAGCTTCAAGTGCATTACTTTATAGTGCTAGATTTTGGACTGTTAAGAGATGGTCAGCAAATTCCATGGTATGTGCAACTGGATCAGTCATTTGGAACCTAGAAAATAGGACACTGATGTTAAGATAAAAGTACTGCATTATTCACAGTTTTTGTAACATTGATAAACCATTACAAAAAACTTACATAACTGCTGTGATGCTAGATTCAGGATCAGGAAGTCCAGGTTCTGAAATGCTTCTTTCCGACAATCACTGGGCTATTGAACACTACGAACTCCAACTAAACTCAGAACTGCAAAATGCCTGGGTTGCACCATGGAATTTCGGCTTTGTTTTGTTTTTACAATATATCGGATTTTTGAAAAATTAATTAAACTTTTTTTACTCTAAACTCTTTAAACTCTATAGGTCACCCAGCATCACCCTCCACAATGAATTCAAACTCAATAAAGCCATACCCAGGCCTGTCTTTCTTGTAAAGTCTTCCTCATAAATGCCTGGGAAGTCTGTCAACATTGAGAGCACTCTCCCAGGCAACAATTGACACAGTTCCCCTCCATATCATATCTTATAGATAATATGCCAGATTTTGTCAGAACTGAACGAGGAGGAGGACACAAATGCAGGCTCAGACACAGGGCAGATCATCCTTCGGCGTTTAATCGGTCCAAGTCAGTACACAGGTAGGCAAAACAGAGGCAACAGTACCATATAGGAGCCGGCAAGAAACAGTGGTCGAAAATACAGGCAAAGGTCGAGATCACAAGGTCACAAGATTTCGAGAGCAGGAACGAGGTGATAATAATAATAATAATAAATTTTATTTAATGGGCGCCTTTCAAACATCTCAAGGACACCTTACATAGTATATCGGAATAACATATAATCGGAATATAACAATAAAACCATCACAGAGACACAAATTAAAAACAGGATTCAATCCAAAAACAGAAAATCAAAAACACAGTGTGAAGAGGGAGCAGCGGCAGCCAAAGCGCGCCAGCGTCCACTCTCTCTTCACGGCAGCCATCTTGGACACAGACCTACAAGACTACAAATAGACAAAAAAATCATCCCCCCACAGTGGATAGCACTGTGGGGGAAGGCACAATGTCCAGTCCCCACCCCATGTTCACCCCAAAGTCAGGCCTATTGAGGCCACCGCAATTGCCTCTACGGAGGCCCGATGTCCCTGGCCGTTCTCACCGGGTGGTCTTGCCCCGGCGTCGGGAGAGTCCTTTCGGCGGCTGGGCCACCTGGAACGGCCGCTTCTTGGTTGGAGCCCGCGGCTGCCGAAGCCGACAAGGCCGCGCCGGTTTGGAGCTCCCAGGCTCCAGATGAAAAAGTCGGCGCCGCCTCTCCGCTCCGCAAACCCGCAGCCCGGAGTTGTTGCTCTCGGCGGTCCAGCTCGCCAGAGCTCCAGCGCGTCGCTCCAGCGCGGCGACCCAGGCAAGGGATCGCCCGCTCCGCTCCAGCGCTCCAATGCTGTGCCGCCGCCGAGGCCGAGGTGCTGGGCGGTTCCCGCCAGGAAACGGCGCTCCAAGCCCGCAGGTAGGCCACGAGGACGGATCGACGGGCAGCCCGGAGAAGAAGCTGCCTCACCGACCAGGTAGGGACCTAGAAATTAAGTTTACACCTACCCCCCACATTAAAAAGACCATATCCCCTACAAACAAAAAACAGGACTCACTAAAAACTATTAAAAAAACGGATTTAAAACGGACGGCTGCTGGCTAGCAGCCGTTCACCAAGATGGCTCCTCCTCCTCGATACCAAGTAGCATACACCACGAACTGGCAATGGGAACTAAAACACAAAAGGCTTAAATACAGACTAGCAGGGGATAACGAGACACAGGTGAAACACATCAGGGCGTGGCCAACAGACTAGCAGGGGATAACGAGACACAGGTGAAACACATCAGGGCGTGGCCAACAATCACATGAGGGTAAACGACCTGACAGGAAATGGGACCTGAAACAAGAGGAGATGTGAGACACCAAAATAAAACAAGAATGCAAACTCTAATACTAAAACCCAATAAGAAACAGAAACTAGATCAAACGCGAGACCTGACAGTACCCCCCCCTCCACGGCCGGCTCCTGACGGCCCAGGATCTTCAGGATGTTGGTGCCGATAGTCCCTGATAAGTTCCGGGTCGCATATGTTGCGAGCTGGCACCCAAGACCGCTCCTCAGGTCCATACCCCTCCCAATCCACAAGATACTGACAACCACGACCACGCCGGCACATCCCCAGCAACCGGCTGACCGTAAACACTGGACCCCCATCAAGGAACCGGGGGGGGGGCGGAGGAGGTGTGGAGGCAGGGACCAGAGGACTCTCCTTAAATGGCTTCAGACGGGAGACATGGAAAGTAGGGTGGACCCTCATGGCACGGGGGAGTTTGAGACGAACCGCCACAGGATTAATGACCTTCGATATGGGGAAAGGACCAACAAAACAAGGAGCCAGCTTCCGGGATTCCACCCTCAGCGGTAAGTCTCGAGTGGAGAGCCACACCCTTTGACCAGGCGAGTATACTGGAGCCGGCGTTCTTCCACGGTCAGCCATCCTCTTGTAACGCGCAGAACTGCGCAACAGCATCTGACGAGCCCCATTCCAAACCTTGCGACAGCGACGGACGAGAGCCTGAGCGGAGGGCACACTGGACTCCTTCTCCACAGCAGGGAACAATGGCGGTCGATAACCATAGGCACACTGGAATGGAGAGAGACCAGAGGATGAGCAAGGAAGTGTGTTGTGTGCATACTCCACCCAAATAAGGTGTTTGTTCCAAGTTGAAGGGTTCTGTGCCACCAAGCACCGCAGTCCTGTCTCCAATTCCTGGTTAAGGCGTTCAGTCTGTCCATTGGATTCCGGGTGATAACCAGATGTAAGGCTGACCGTGGCGTCCAACAGAGAACAAAACTCCTTCCAAAACCTGGACACGAACTGAGGCCCCCGGTCAGACACAATGTCTCTGGGAAATCCATGAATGCGAAAAACACGAGACAGCATGACCTCTGCCGTCTTCTTGGCGGAGGGAAGCTTGTGCAACGCAATGAAATGGACCATCTTAGAAAATCTGTCCACTACAGTCATGACTGAGGTGTTACCTTCAGAAGAGGGCAAGCCCGTGACAAAGTCCATGGAGATGTCTGACCAGGGGCGTGAGGGGACAGGCAGCAGATTCAGGAGGCCAAAGGCGGCCCGACGGGAGGTCTTGTTCTGAGCACAAACACTGCAGGCGGCGACGTACTCCTTAATCCCCCTCTCCATGGAAGGCCACCAAAACCGTTGTTTGGCCACAAACAGGGTTCGGCGGACACCGGGATGACATGAGATCCGAGACGTATGAGCCCAGTGAATCACCTGTGAACGAAGAGACTCGGGAACAAACAGACGATTAGAAGGACACCCTAGCGGAGACTGAACACCAGCAGTTGCCTCGGAAACTCTCTTCTCAATCTCCCAAGTAACCGCCCCAACAAAACAGGAAGCAGGCAGAATGGGAGTTGAAACCTTAGGGGATGGGTCAGGATCAAACTGTCTGGAGAGAGCATCAGGTTTGCCATTCTTGGCACCAGGGCGGTAAGACAGTACAAAATCAAATCGATTAAAGAAGAGAGCCCACCTTGCTTGGCGCGAGTTGAGGCGTTTGGCTGACTTGATGTATTCCAGGTTTTTGTGGTCTGTCCAAACTAGAAACGGCTGCTTGGTACCCTCCAACCAATGTCTCCATTCCTCCAAGGCTGTTTTAACCGCTAACCGTTCACGGTTACCCACATCGTAATTTCTCTCAGCAGGAGAAAGCTTCTTTGAGAGGAAAGCGCAGGGATGTAATCGACCATCTGTGGGGGATTTCTGTGAGAGTACGGCCCCGATGCCCACACCCGAGGCGTCCACCTCAACCACGAACTGGAGTGACGGGTCAGGGTGAACCAGGATGGGGGCTGAGGAGAAGCTCCTCTTGAGTCTCAGAAATGCAGTTTCTGCTTGAGAGGACCAAGAGAAAGGCACGTGGGGTGAGGCAAGAGCATGGAGTGGTGCAGCAGTGACACTAAAGTTCCGGATAAACTTCCTATAAAAATTAGCAAACCCAAGGAACCCCTGAAGTCGCTTACGACTGGAGGGTGTAGGCCAGGTGGCCACAGCACTGACCTTGCTCGGGTCCATCTGTATACCAGCAGGTGATACAACATAACCAAGGAATTGAACAGTGTTAACATGAAATTCACATTTCTCAGCTTTCACAAACAGATCATTCAGGAGCAAACGTTCTAGCACCTGGTGTACATCCTGCACATGGGAAGTCTCGTCTGGAGAAAAAATCAAAATGTCATCAAGGTACACAAACACAAATCGGTTCAGCATGTCCCGTAATACCTCATTAACCATGCCTTGAAAAACTGCTGGAGCATTAGTAAGACCAAACGGCATGACCAGATATTCATAATGACCACTGGGTGTGTTAAACGCAGTTTTCCATTCATCCCCGTCCCTTATCCTCACCAGATGATACGCATTTCTAAGATCTAACTTAGTAAATACTGCAGCGTCTTTTAACAGTTCAAATGCAGAGGAGATAAGAGGAAGAGGGTATCTGTTCTTAATAGTAATGTCATTGAGTCCTCTGTAGTCAATGCAGGGCCGAAGTGTTCCATCCTTCTTATCCACAAAGAAGAATCCAGCTCCTGCAGGTGAAGAAGAAGGTCTGATTATCCCAGCAGCAAGGGCATCGTCAATGTACTTTTCCATGGCGAGCCGCTCAGGTGAAGACAAGGAGTAGAGATGGCCCTTAGGAGGCGCTGTACCTGGCAGAAGGTCGATGCAGCAGTCGTACGGTCTATGCGGCGGAAGAGATGTGGCCTTGGCCTTGTTGAACACCTCCTTTAGGTCTAGATAATATGAGGGAACCTTGGTGAGATCTGGAAAATCCTCCTCCCTTGAACGGGGAGGTTGCCGGAGGGTGGTCCTGGAAGATCCCAGCAAACTGCTCCTTGACGGATCCTTCATAGACTCAGGAGAAGAATCATGCAGATAGATGAGTTTACAGTTATTCCCCCAAGAAATTACTTCCCCAGTACCCCAGTTCATGTGAGGATTATGGTAAGACAGCCAAGGGAGCCCCAAAACCAGAGGATGAAGAGGACAGTCGAGGAGATGAAAACTGATGGTCTCAAGGTGATTACCTGCCACGATGAGTTGAACAGGTTGAGTTCGGGGAATTACTCTGTACAGTAGGCGCCCATCCAGTGCACTAGCCTCCATAGGATCTTGAAGCTGTTCACGTTCCAGCTTCAATTCATCAGCCAAGCGAATGTCCATGAAGTTCTCATCTGCCCCAGAATCAACCAAAGCCTGCAGGGAGTGCCACTGGGAATGCACCAACAATTGTACCGTCGACAATGGACGAGAGGAACGGCTCATAGGAGTGGTACAACTCACCAATGTCCTCTCTTTCATTGGTGAGCTTTGTCTTTTACTGAACAGCTATTCAACAAATGTCCCAGTTCACCACAGTAAAAACACCTCATTTCCCTTAGGCGGCGCTGCCGTTCCTCCGGACTGAGTTTGGCTCGTCCCACCTGCATGGGCTCCTCCGAAGATGCAGGTGGCGCTGTAGGCTGACTGGACCGGCCGAGAGGGAAGAAGTCCCGACTGGAAGGTGAAGGGCGACGCTGCCGCCACTGCTGGGAGGAGGACCGAACTGCAGCCGATCTCCTCTCTCGATCTCTTTCTCTGAGCCTAGCGTCAATTTGGATAGCCAGGGAAATCATAGACTCGACGTCGGAAGGCAGGGTTAGTGGAGCCAATTGATCTTTGATAGCTTCAGACAATCCATTGCGAAAAGCATCCAACAAAGCAGCCTCATTCCATCCACCCTTAGCAGCAACAGTTCGAAAGTCAATAGCAAAATCCATAACAGAGCGATTATCTTGTTTCATGGAGATCAGGTTCTGTGAAGCCTCTCGGCCAGGATTGGAGTGATCAAACGTGCGGGACAGAGCTTCCATGAACAGGACCGATGTCTGGCAAACAGGAGAATTCTTAGACCACTCCGCCGTGGCCCAAGCCTCCGCCCTACCCGACAGGTGCGTGATGATAAAGGCTACCCTTGAGCGTTCTGATGAAAAGGAAGCCGCTTGAAGTTCGAAATGCAGTCCACACTGAATCAAAAAAGGTCTACATTTCTCCGATTCCCCCGAAAAGTGTTCCGGTCTTGCCAGGTGGACGAATGGAGATGCTGCAGCAGCCACGGCCATCGGAGCTCCTGGAGACACAGACAAGGAAACAGACTTGGCAGGCACGGGAGCAGCAGCAGGAAACAAAGAATTCAGCCGAGTAACCAGGTCTTCAAACCGAGAACTTAAAGTGTTCACCTGTGAACCGATGTCTGCCTGGAACCCCTGCTGACGCTCGCCGAGATCCCGGAACCCGGCGACGATCGAGGAGAGTTGACCCTCGTAATGCTAGATGCGCTCCTCTTGCTTCTGGAGCGCTGCACGAAAAGGATCAGAGCCCGCTGAGTCCATTGTTGGCCAGTTCGTAATGTCAGAACTGAACGAGGAGGAGGACACAAATGCAGGCTCAGACACAGGGCAGATCAGTCTTCGGCGTTTAATCGGTCCAAGTCAGTACACAGGTAGGCAAAACAGAGGCAACAGTACCATATAGGAGCAGGCAAGAAACAGTGGTCGAAAATACAGGCAAAGGTCGAGATCACAAGATTTCGAGAGCAGGAACGAGGTGATACCAAGTAGCATACACCACGAACTGGCAATGGGAACTAAAACACAAAAGGCTTAAATACAGACTAGCAGGGGATAACGAGACACAGGTGAAACACATCAGGGCGTGGCCAACAGACTAGCAGGGGATAACGAGACACAGGTGAAACACATCAGGGCGTGGCCAACAATCACATGAGGGTAAACGACCTGACAGGAAATGGGACCTGAAACAAGAGGAGATGTGAGACACCAAACTAAAACAAGAATGCAAACTCTAATACTAAAACCCAATAAGAAACAGAAACTAGATCAAACGCTAGACCTGACAGATTTCTCCATTTCAATCCCTCAGTCTGTCAAAACTTATTTCATTTCTTTGAGAGATGCCGCGGGCAATTCCATCGATAACAAGAGGCGGCTCTAAAAAATGGCCATGCTCAATTTGGTTCCAACACGTACGTTAGTTGTTGGGATGCTATTATACAGTTGCACAAGACATTGGTGAGGCTGCATTTGGAGTATGGTGGTCACTTTTCATCACCATGCTATTGAAAGGATGTTGTTAAGCTGGTATGAGTGCAGAAAAGGTTTACAAAGATGTTGCCGGGACTTGATCCCCTGAGCTATAGGGAGAGATTGAGCAGGCTAAAACTTAATTACTTGGAAAGCAGGAGGCCGGGTGGTGCTCTTAGAGGTGTATAAAATAGTGAAGGGAATAGATATGATGAATGCATACAGTCTATTCACAGGGTAGGCGATCCAAAAACTAGACGACATAGGTTTAAGGTGGGAGGAGAAAGGTTTAATAGGAAGCTGGTGGTGTATGGAATTAGGTCCCAGAGAAGATAATTGAGGCAGTTACTATAACTATATTACAAACACATTTGGACAAATACATGGATAGGAAAGATTTAGAGGTATATTGGCCACCAGTGGCAGGTGGGTCTAGCAGAGGTGGGGCATCTTGGTCAGCATGGGCAACTTGAGCCAAAGGGCCTGTTTCCATGCTGCATGACTATAAATATTTCTTTGATTTTAATCAGAGTAAAAAAGATGAAGGTGGTTTGTTAATAAATTCTAATCACATGTTTGACTGTCACATTTGCAGAATAATGTCAGTTGCAAATTAATTGCATTCATTTTCTCTCCTTGTGGAATTTTCCATCTTATGAAATACAAAAGATACTGCAGGAGTCATCATGAACACATCACGAGGTATAAGCAGCCTGATGCCGAATTAGAAACGTGTGACTTCAAGAACATTTCCAAGCGGCACAGTGGCACAGCAGTAGAGTTGCTGCCTTACAGCGCCAGAGACCCGGGATCGAACCTGACTATGTGTGCTGTCTCAATGGAGTTTGTACGTCCTCCCCCTGGATCTGCATGGGTTTTCTCTGGGAGCTCCGGTGCAGGGTTTTTACTTGAAATGTCATCAATTTCATTCCTCCTTAGAGTACTTAGAAGTTCATGATAAAATAGGGCAAAGTCAGCATGGTTTTGTGAAGGGGAGATCTTGCTGGAATTCATTGAAGAAGTAAAAAGCAGAACAGGCAATGGATGTCAGTGGATGTTTCTTTACCTAGATTTTCAAAAAGACTTTGATAAGGTGCCACATGTGAGGCTGCTAAGGAAGGTGAGTGCACATAGTACCAAAGGGCAGGTACTAGCAAGGATAGCAGATGGCTGGATGGCAGAAGGCAGAGTGGCAATAAAGGGGGCTTTTTCTGGTTGGTTTGCAATGATTAGCGTAGTTCCACAGGGCTTGGTGATGGAGCCGCTAATCTTCACATTGTATATTAATGATTTGGATGAGGGGATTGAAGGCTTTGTGGCCAAGTGTGCAGATGATACGAAAACAGGTGGAGAATCCAGAAATCGTAGGTGAAACGGGACTTGGGAGTGCTGGTGCAGGATTCCCTAAAAGTTAATCTGCAAGTCGAATCGGTAGTCAAGAAGGCAAACGCAATGCTAGCATTTATTTCAGGAGGGTTAGAATACAGAAACAGTGATGTAATGCTGAGGCTCTATAAGGTGCTGGTCAGGCCGCATTTGGAGTATTGTGAGCAATTATGGGCACCATATCTGAGGAGGGATGTGCTGGCTCTGGAGAGGGTCCAGAGGTTTACAAGAATGATCCCAGGAATGAGTGGGTTAACATATGATGAGCATTTGATGGCAGTGGGCCTGTACTTGCTGCAGTTTAGAAGAATGAGGGGGAACCTTAGTGAAACGTACTGAATAGTGAAAGTGGATGCGGAGAGGATATCAGGAGGAATTTCTTTAGTTAGAGGGTGGTGAATCTGTGGAATTCATTGCCACAGAAGGCTGTTAAGGATGTCAATGTATATTTTTATGGCAGAGATAGATTTTTGATTAATACGGGTGTCTGGGGTTATGGGGAGAAGGCAGGAGAATGGGGTTAGGAGGGAGAGACAGATCAGCCGTAATTAAATGGCGGAGTGGACTTGATGGGTTGAATGACTTCATTCTGCTCCTATCACTTATGACCTTCTGACCCCCCCTCCCCCCCCACAGACACACCTCAACCTTGGAGTTCCCCCAGCAGATTATTGTCTTCGCAGGATCACATGTCAATCAGCCAGTAAATTTTCTCATCACTTATGTAATTTATAAATAAACGTATACACTATGTAGCAACACTCACCACTTTTACAAAGTAGTTTCAGATATAAACCAATGTAACCATCATAGCCAGAGGGACCAGGATCATGAGATAATTTCTTTCACCTGAAAAATGTTTATAAAAGTTAATGAAATAAATAGATGAGCTTCTCATGGTCACGTAAATCATACAATCTGGTTTTAAAACTTAGATTTACATGATGCCCAGTGCATAGGGAAGGACTGACTATTGATTCAAATCATAATGATGGAGCAGTTAAAAATGTTGTACGTGAAAAGGATTATAAAAGAATGACCGATCAAATTATTTTGTTTAATTTAATTCTGGCCAAATATACATTTTAATTTTATATTGGGAGCTTTAAATATAAAATATGTCATCATACAAACAGGGCTGTCGGGTGGTTTGCAGTATTGTTTATGGTTATAAGGAATTCATAGATTATAACATCATTACTTCTCAATTTCAGCTGAATTCCTGTGGAGGTAAAGTGCTACTACTGTGAGAAAGATCAATGTCTAATTTCTCACCACTCCAATTTCCGACGTTACATTGGTTGACAGATACTTCATTGCTGGACGCATTACTGACTGGATTCTTTACGATGCATCTGTATTTGTATTGTTCTTCTTCCGTAGCACAGCCTATCACCAGTATTGTCTGAACATAGGTCTCGATGACGCTTCCAGACAATGATATCTTTTCCCAGTAAATCGTGGCTCTCTTTTCATTGGAGACAAGGCAACTCAAAGTGATATTAGACGCTTTCTGAGCGTGTATAAATGTCTTCGCCACAGGTTTAGAAACTGGATCTGAAATACAGATACTTATGTAAGTGGATTTTTAAATGCATTTGCAATTATTTGATTTATTGTGGTGTTGTTTTGGCAAAATCTGATTCATTATTACACACCTGCAGATTTTTATGTTTTACTAGACCAAGTGCAGACCCGCTGGGTCTGCTCCCCCAACGCACCTGTTGCCTACCCGTAGCCCCCATGGGAGGCGTGGTCCTTCAACTCAAGCCGTTCCCAAACATAAGATTCCAGCACCTCCCTTGCCTCCCTCAGAAGTGCCCTGCGTGTTGCAATAGCAATTCACCTTCCCCCTGCTCGTCTATCCATTGTGACATCATCAGTTGAAGCTGCCATTGTGACATCATCATTTGAAGCTGGTCGGTTTAAAATTCAAGGTATTTAGATTTTTTTTTAAAAACTTTAATCAGTAATGTCAAGAAATAAAGCAAAAAATGTTCAGTGAATGTGATCTCTGCCTGGAGGGGAAAAATGTGAATCAGAATATGTAAAAATTGTGAAAGTTGGCGTTTTTAAAGCTTTAATTGCGAATAACGTGTCAAATATAGGATGAAATCTTCATTGAGACTGATCTCTGCTAGCTGCGCCATTGTGACGTCATCAGTTAAAGCTGGGCGTTTCAATTTGAAAGTCTTTTGACCTTTTTAGACTTTTAATCAGTAATGAGTCGAGAATATGTCGAGAAATAAAGCATAAAATGTTCTGATAAGGTGTTCCCGGCCTCGAGGGGAAAGATGTCAATCGGAATATATAAAAATGTGATCGTTACCACGTAGTGTTTTTGCGAAGATGTAAAGACAACCACATAGACACACACATATATATACACACACGTACAAGATCACACTTTTAATATGATGTCAATTTTGCATGAAAAAGCTGACTTTTCTAAAGGTGCAAAAATTATAAAAAGTAACAGGAATGAACACTTACTAAATACTTGAATTCCAAAAGTGCTTTGATCATGATTTTTCAATTTGGATCCATAGTAGTCAATTCGCATTTGATACTCTCCACTGTCATTGACTTGTACATCATTCAGCACCACTAAACCATGTTTGATTGTAGCTCTTTGTTCGTATAATGAGTGCACAAAATGCAGCTTTCCCAGATCATTGGAATGCCATGTTAAAATCTTTACGTTGCATGGATATTTAAACCTAAAATTAACAATGTACTGCTCATCTTTGCCTTGGTGCTCAATGGGAAACATTACATCTTCTCCCGTAGTAGTATTAGTGATGGTTTCAGGTCTGGAAATTAATGCATCTCCACATGCCACGATCAAATGTAATGCTGGAAAACAAGCATAAATTCAATTGCAAAATACTCAGAGGCTGGAAATCTAGGATTTTCAGTGCTTGTCACTGCAAGAGATTAACTGGATGTTAATGTAAAGTTGCCCTTACCATAAGACACTGCTTTAACATGCAAATTATTGTTTCAATCAAATAGAATACTTTATTGTCACATGTGACTAGGCACAGAGAAATTCTTTGCTTGGATACCCAATGTATACAAATAGCGACCACCGATGGCATTGACAAAGCACGCCGGATCCTCCTTTTGTTCTCTCCCTCCCCACGCTAGGTCCCCATTGTTCTCCCCCTCATGGCGGCCCCCCCACACTTTCGACGGTCAACCATGGATCGACCCGCGAGGCTTCACCGCCACCGAGGCCTCACCACTGCCGACGCCCCACTTCATGTGTCCGTGTCATATTTCGGTCGGCGCCATGATCGGCCGCCGCACTGACATCTCCACAATGCCCTGAGGCCTTTGTGGTGTTGACCCGGGCCCCAGCCGCGGGTGGGCTATGCGGCGGCGTCTCGATAAAGCCCTCCGGCCGCATTCCCAGTCCACAGCCTTCTAGCCTCGCGACCGGTCAATACAGGCCCACCCCCAAAATAAATACCCGACTAATGGATATCCGTACATCCAAAACAAAGCATTTAAGAGAACAGCAGGAATTAATTTATCAGTCGCTTCATGTCTGTAGGCATGTTCGGCTGGTGGAAACATTCCCATCTGCCTTCTCTCCCCACCACCATCCTCATCCACACAGCCACAATAATCAGTGAATGGTTAGAGAAGAGCATAGAGCACTGAGCACTCATTCGCTCACTCATTGTTTAGAGCAGGGGTCGGCCAGCAGGCGTATTTTTTCCCCCCGCACATTGTTGGATTGGTGGGCGCTGTGCCACTAATTTATTTTATCAGCAAAAGGCGGACCTAGAACAAGCGCAGACAGTGAGCGCGTCAAAACTACACTTAGCTGTGGCAGGAAGCGATTCTCTCTCTCTCTCCAATGGCTACAAAACGCAGGAAGGTGGATGCTGAGTGCCGAGTCCTCCAAGACACTTGGACAGATAAGTACTTATTTATACAGCAGTTCGGCATGCCCACATGCCTTATCTGCCCTGCACGTGTTAGTGCCAACAAGGAGCTCAACATCAGGCAGCACTATGAATCAAAACACCCAACATTCTGCGAAATTAGTGGGCAAGCAAGGAAGCATGAGGTTCAGAACCTTAAATGGAGCCTGACAAATCAAAGTCTGATGTTCAAGAAACAATTTGTAGAATCAGAAAGGAACACGCGTGCTAGCTTCATGGTTTCTAAGTTTATAGCAGAAAAAATGAAGCCCTTCACTGACAGAGATTTCGTGAAAGAATGTTTGATGGCCGTTGTGGACATTCTGTGTCCCGAGAAAAAGATTTTATTTTTAAATGTCAGTCTCTCTGCAAGAACAATTGCACGACAAATAGAAGAAATGTCAGTGGATGTGAAACACTGTTTAAAGGACTATTGCAAAGATTTCCAGTTCTTTTCATTAGCATTCGATGAGAGTACAGATACCAAAGATTACAGATTACAGAGAGTACAGTCAGCTTGCAGTGTTTGTACATGTTTCTACTAGAGTTCTACAAGAAATATCTTCTTGAATCTGGTATGTACACTAACTTGGAAGATCACGCGAAAAAAACGGCATCAATGTTCGGCAGTACTTACATGTGCGAGCAACTCTTCTCAAAACTGAAATACACGAAGAGTAAATTACCCTGTACAACTGCAGAAGGACCTCTTTGCTCCTATACTCAACTCCTCTTGTTATGAAAGCAAACACGCCATTCGCTTTCTTCACTGCCTGCTGTACCTGCATGCTTACTTTCATTGACTGAACACCCTTTTCCTAACTTGACACCATTTAGATAATAATCTGCCTTCCTGTTTTTGCTACCAAAGTGGATAACTTTACATTTATCCACATTAAACTGCATCTGCCCACTCGCCCAACCTGTCCAAGTCACCCTGCATTCTCATAGCATCCTCTTCATAGTTCACACTGCGACCCAGCTTTGTGTCATCTGCAAATTTGCTAATGTTACTTTGAATCCCTTCATCTAAATCATTGATGTATATTGTAAATAGCTGCGGTCCCAACACTGAGCCTTGCGGTACCCCATTAGTCACTGCCTACCATTCTGAAAGGGACCCGTTAATCCCTACTCTTTGTTTCCTGTCTGCCAACCAATTTTCTATCCATGTTAGCACTCTACCCCCAATACCATATGCCCTAATTTTGCCCACTAATCTCCTATGTGGGACCTTATCAAATGCTTTCTGAAAGTCCAGGTACACTACATCCACAGGCTCTCCCTTGTCCATTTTCCTAGTTACAGCCTCAAAAAATTCCAGAAAATTAGTCAAGCATGATTTCCCTTCGTAAATCCATGCTGACTCGGACCGAACCTGTTACTGCTATCCAAATGTGCAGCTAATTCATCTTTTATGATTGACTCCAGCATCTTCCCCACCACCGATGTCAGGCTAACTGGTCTATAATTACCTGTTTTCTTTCTTCCGCCTTTCTTAAAAATTGGGATAACATTAGCTACCCTCCAATCTACAGGAACTGTTCCTGAGTCTATATAACATTGGAAAGTAATCACCAATGCATCCACGATTTCTAGAGCCACTTCCTTAAGTACCCTGGGATGCAGACCATCAGGCCCTGAGAATTTATCAGCCTTCAGTCCCATCAGTCTACCCAACACTATTTCCTGCCTAAAGTGGATTTCCTTCAGTTCCTGTGTCACCCCAGATCCTCTGACCACTAGTAATAGGCTCGGTAATAGAGAGAGACACATACAATGGAAGGTTGCGGGGGGTCAGGATCAATGCAAGGGAAGGAGATCTGGAGGGTTTGAATCAGGGGTGGGGAACCTGCGGCCTTCTAGGCCATTAAGTGCGGCCTTTTGAATGAATCCAAATTTTGTAGAACAATCCTATTATTTTTATTAATATGTTTTTGTTCGTCTTTTATTATTTTAATTTTAATCTTAAAATGAACGTATTTAAAATAACAAAGAGTAAAAGAAGATTCAACGAAATTAGCATTTTTTAGCATTCAAACCTCACCTACTTGATGTCTCCAAGGCTCCTAAAGAACTACAGATGGAATTGATTGAGCTCTCAGAGGATGACATTTTAAAGTCCTAATTTGACACTGAGAAAGATCCGATTGAAATATGGAAAAATTCAATAGAATACCCACATCTTCGGCAACATGCTCGAAAAATGCTTTCTTGCTTATCAACCACTTATTGCTGCAAATCTACATTCTCCTACCTAACCCAAATCAAAATGCCCTTAAGGTCCAACATGAAAAGGTTCCCCATCCCCGGTTTGAATGAATCGAAATAAAGGCAGAGAGTTCGACAGAGATTTAAAAAAAGATGTGGTGCATTGTGAAGCCAGGGAAGGAATGTAGGGGGAGGGAATAAATTGGTGCAAGCCCACGTTGAAGAGTTTAGCAAAGATCCTATAGCGAGCAAGATAGCCCACTCGACGTAGTACGGTCATGGGCAGATTCATGGGTAATCCTCGGCCCCATTTCCGTAACCAGCTTCCATCTCCGCCATCTTTGTCCGCCATAGCGGAGCAAAGATACTAGTACGGAGACAGAAGCCGGTTTCAGAAACATCCTCGTAAAAATCAAACATCTTATGTAAAAATCGTCTCCTCATTTTCATTCTGCCTCTATGCCACAATAAAAAGCGAAAAGATGCCCATGTTCCTTCCACAGGAAATGAAGAAAGCTAATGAAATGTTGGCCTTCATAACAAGACAATTTCAGTATAGGAGTAAAGAGGTTCTTCTGCAGTTGTATAGGGCTCTGGTGAGACCACATCTGGAGTATTGTGTCCCGTTTTGGTCTCCGAATTTGAGGAAGGACATCCATGTGATTGAGGCAGTGCAGCGTAGGTTCACGAGATTGATCCCGGGGATGGCGGGACTGTCATAAGAGGAAAGATTGAAAAGACTAGGCTTGTATTCATTGGAGTTTAGAATGATGAGGGGGGATCTTATTGAAACATATAAAATTATAAAATGACTGGACAAGCTAGATGCAGGAAAAATGTTCCCAATGTGGGGCAGGTCCAGAACCAGGGGGCACACTTAGAATAAAGGGGAAGCCATTTAAGACTGAGGTGAGAAAAAACGTTTTCACCCAGAGTTGTGAATTTGTGGAATTCCCTGCCACAGAGGGCAGTGGAGGCCAAGTCACCGGATGGATTTAAGCGAGAGTTAGATAGAGCTCTAGGAGTTAGTGGAATCAAGGGATATGGGGAGAAGGCAGGCACGGGTTATTGATTGGGGACGATCAGCCATGATCACAATGAATGGCAGTGTTGGCTCAAAAGGCCGAATGGCCTTCTCCAGCACCTATTTTCTATGTTTCTATGAGCCATTTAAAAAGAAAAGTTTAAAAAAAAACATTAAAAAGGACAATTAACAGAATCATAATTTGTTAACATATTAATCTAACAAAATTTAACAGAATTATGAATGAACAGAATTATGAATCTAACCCTATATCACACACTAAAACCTGTTCCCCCGCAACGCCGAAAGGGATTTACAAAGTCGGGTCGGGTTACTGAAATGGACGAAAAAAAGGCTTACTACTCCGTTGCGTACTACACGTCAGCCCATTGCATTTAGCAGGAGTGGTCTATCGGATCTTTGGTTGTTAGAGGTCATCAAAACTTTGAGAAGTCATTGTTCATACTGTTGGGCTGTAAGCTACCCATGCAGCATAAGTGGTTATTTATTTATAATACGAGGGAATTATTTTATTTATGTAAGCCCAATTGCAAATAACCCTTCTTTTAAACCGTCTGTTTTAGATAGAGGATTCGTTCAATGGAAAACCTCTGGAATTAAAACGGTGGGAGACCTTTACCAAAATGGCATTTTTCTCTCATTTCAGGAACTACAGCAGAAATCCGAGCTACACACTAATCATTTTTTTAGATATCTGCAACTTAGAGACTATGGAAAACTACATACGCCAGACTACAGACTTAGGGGTCCAGAAACCCCTGATGAATGTTTGAATAGACATCCCAACACACATAAATTAATATCTTATATTTACAATATCCTCTTAGATACCGAGGTTCCGTCTTCAGAATCATATAGACGAGCATGGGAAGACGAGTTGGCTCATTCCATAATAAAAGACACATGGGATGATATATATTCATAATAATAAGATACATGGGAAATGTATAATAAAAGATACATGGGACAATATATAAATCACTGTTCGCTAAACGCTAGGCACTCCTTGATACAATTCAAAATATTATACAGACTACATTATTCGAAGGTAAAATTAAATAGGATTTTTCCAAATATTTCCCCTCTCTGTGATAGATGGCAATTTCAAGAAGCCAATGTAACGCATACCTTTATAGCTTGTATAAAAATTCAACATTTTTGGGTGGACATTTTAAAAATTATTTCTGAAGTTATCAATACCCAACTGGACCCAGAACCAAAATTAATAATATTAGGATTATCAGAACATACTACAAACTTTAATGACAAGTCAAAGTGACAATTTCTTGATTACAGTCTAATAACTGCGAAAAAATGAATACTAACATTTTGGAAAAAACCAGCAGCCCCCACAATTAAAATGTGGGTTACGGAAATGACCGAGACCTTGTATTTGGAAAAAATAAGACTTGTCTTAATTGACAAACCAGAACTTTTTGTTAGAATATGGTCTCCATTAATTAAATATTTGAAAAGGTAAATTGGTTTAACACAGAATCAGGGTTGAAACCTGAGTTTGGGATTGGATGAATAGTTACACTCAATATTTCCCGGATCTATCTCCATAATCTTGTCATTGGTAGTTTCTCTCTGCGTCTCCTTTTCTCTCTCTTCTTCTTCTCTCTCTATTACTTTCTCTCACCTTTTTCTACCTTTATCTTCAGGCCCGAACAAAGCTTTCCAAAAAGGGGGGTGGCATGACAGGATTACAAAAAACTTAATGTGAAATAATGTGCACGCTGCGCACATCACGAGCGCGAAGCGTGAAGTCACTCGATGCCATTGTCCCTTAAGCGGGCCCTGGAAGCTCAGAGGTTTTAGATGCTCTCTGATGCATTCTGAGCCTTATTTTGGAGCATTTTTGCACCAAATTTATGACCAATATTTCAGAAATTAACAGGAACCTGAGAGGTAGCTTTTTCACACAAAGGGTGCTGGGTGTATGTAATCAGCTGCCAGAGGAGGTAGTTAAGGCTCGGATTATCCTAATGTTTAAGAGACATTTGGACACATACATGGATAGGACAGATTTAGATGGATATGGGCCAAAGGCATGCGAGTGGGACTAGTTTAGATGGGACATGTCGGTCGGTGTGGGCAAGTTGGGCTGAAGGGCCTGTTTCCACACTGCATCATTCTATGACTAAAAAGTGAAGAAGAAAAATGCATGTAGATGAGTAGAACAGGTTTGAAAGAGGAGTGAAATGTAAAGGCAGAGAGAGGTTTATGGGTGGAAAGGAATATAGGAAAGGAGGGGGGAGAGTGGGCTTGGGCAGATGGGTGAAGGGAAAATAGTCACAAAGGGCTGGAGTAACTCAGTGGGTCAGGCGGCATCTGCGGAGAATATGAATAGGCGACGTTTCACAGAGTGCTGGAGTAACTCAGTGAGTCAGTCAGCATCTGTGGGGAACATAGATAGGTGACATATCACAGAGTGCTGGAGTAACTCAGTGGGTCAGGCAGCATCTCTGGAGAAAAGGTATAGATTATATTTCGGGTCAAGACCGTTCTTCAGTAATATTCATGATGTGACATGCATAGACATTCCTGAATGTTATCCAAACCATGGTGAGCTACTTTGTTATGGTGCTTGCCCTCTCCTATAACATCTCTGCTGCCTTGGGTGATGCAGGACAGGACACAAGCTTTAGGGCACGGTGTGAAGCTGTTGCCGTCTGTCCCAGCCTGGTAAAAACCTGGATGGAGTGGATTTGGAGAGGATGGTTCCACTAGTGGGAGAGTCTAGGACCAGTGCCCACAGCCTCAGAATTAAAAGACATTCCTTTAGGAAGGAGATGAGCAGTAATTTCTTAAGTCAGAGGGTGGTGAACTGTGGAATTCATTGCCACAGACAGCTGTGGAGGTCAAGTCAATGGACATTTTTCAGGAGGAGATTGATAGATTCTTGATTACATGTTACAGCCGCTGGGTTCAGATTCAGCCACTCTCGCCCGGCGACGTGAGAACAGAAAACTGGCTGTTTCCAAAGTGGAAACGCAAATTTTCCCCCACGATTTTTTTTGTGTGATATTTTTCTTAGGGGGGGAGGGGGGGGGGGGGGGGAGAGGGGGTGCGTTCGCACCCAACGCACCCCCCCTTCGGACGGCCATGATCTTTATTCTTTAAAATAAACCTGAAGCTATGTAAGAAACTTGTAATTAAATTGTCGCTTACTATTATTTGTATACATGCTTCTCATAAAAAAAAAATATATTTAAAGTAAGTCACAGTGTTATTCTTACCATAAGGTAGTTTAAGGATGTTGAAGTTCGATGGCACTGAGATTTCCATGGTACCGCTGCGACTTGTGCCGTTCACCTTCTTTAGCGGAATTAAAAGAAAACGATATTAAAATAAATAATAATATAGGACGAAAGAGAAAGCTAGTTTTAGTTCATTTTTTTAGAGAAACAGCGCGGAAAAAATGTCCGCCCCGCACATTAAACACTACCCTACCCACTCGGGACAATTTATACATTTTGCCAATCAATTAAACTACAAACCTTTGGAGTGTGGGAGGACACTGAAGGTCACGGGGAGACAGGTCCGTACAGACAACACGCGTAGTCGGGATCGAACCTGAATTTCCGTCGCTACGGCAGCAACTCTAGCGCTGAGCCACCGTGACCCCCGCCCCCGCCCCCGCCCCCTGTTTCAGTGTGACCTGCCTGATATAGTTATCAAAACGATAGTTATCGTGTTTTGACAATACGATAGTGTTATCAAAACAGTATCAAAGTAGTGTTTTTTCCCAAGTATAAGCATGCGTTGAATGGCAATCTGGGTTCTCCTTTCCTGGTGCGGTCTTTTCTTTGCTTCCCGAGGATGGGCAGGGACCAGGCTCACCTCCACCGCATCGCCCCGATTCTAGTACGGGTTAACAACTATCGGTTATTTATCCACGGTGATCAATGCAGGCAAAGTGCCGGAGTCACACGAGTAACATCTTACCGTGAAAGGAAAGCCTCTTACGCTGCAAGCACCACGGGTTAAGTTTGAGGAGTGACGAGGGCAATGTGAATGAGCTGAACATAATCTTGGGACACAACTAAATGAAGGGGAGTGGATACTGTCAGCACTGTGTGTGGATGCACTGTGTGTGTATTTCACAATACCATCCAGGCAAACCTTCTGCTGCCCAGAGTGAAAAAGTTAACATCTCAGTCTATGATATACGACAATGTAAGAAATTATATAATCGACTGGCAAGTTCTCAAATTATATTCTACACTGAAACCCCAACCGCATTGTATTTCATGCCATTGACATTTTTGTAACTTGAAGGGCCTCGACCCGAAACATCGCCAATTTCGTTCGCTCCATAGATGCTGCCCTCACCCGCTGGGTTTCTCCAGCATGTTTGTTTTACCGTGAATAGATGCACTCGCTGATAAACCAGGAAATCTCTCGCTGCTTCCACCACGTTGTGGTTCACTTCGTTTGTTTCTCAAAACGCCCTGCTTCTAAACAGCGGTCACGGCTACACTGGAGGGTCCCAGCCAGAAATATCGCATGTACCTTTAATATAGTTACCTCATCACTACTAACCACTCCCCATATCACAAGTATAATTACAACCTCCCCACCCACTGATCACTCTCTAGTTTCCGTGACAGACCACATACAGCTCGTGCTATCTGTAATGTTACAGAATGAATAAATGAAGTAAAGCTACAGTGTGTTGATGACACTTCTTTACACTCACATCGCTCTGTAGATCTTTGATCTGACCTGTTGAGTTGCTCCAGCACTTGTCGCTTCTGGGTGATTTTCTTCAATGATGGCTGCGATTCCTTGCTTCGGTGATTGGCTGAGAGCTAAGCTCTCGGGAGTTTCCAGCAAAGATCTTAGAGCAGAGCTATAGAGCAGAGCTATAGAGCAGAGCTATAGAGCAGAGCTATAGAGCAGAGCTGTAAGATCTTTGGTTTCCAGTGTTTCTTTCAGTAGCGGTTAGTTTTAAACCGGGCGCGACCGACTCGGACACTGGTCGGCAACCGTGTTGTGCATAAGGGGTGGATCCCATGTCTGGAGGGCCGCATCAAATAAAGTTTATTTAATAAACCTTGACATGTTTATATATTTATTTATTTCTGCAATGCAATGCAATGCAATGCGCGGTTCAGGGTGTGAGGGACGGGAACTTCCTGGCTCAGGGAGATCACATAACGGGGAGAGAGAGAGAGGAGAGCCCGGGTCGGAGCAGCCAGCCTTCTGCCCAGTAGCCACCCACCACCAATGGCTGCGACCGTGTCGAAGGACACCGTGGGTGGCTCCTTCGACCCCCTATTTCTCAATGGGATGGGAGGAGACAGCTCGAGGGTTAAGGAAGGGGAGGAGACAGCAAGGGCTAGCAAAACTGGGAGAATTCAACGTTCATGCCATCGGGCGCAAGCAACCCAGGCGGAATATGAGGTGCTGTTCCTCCAATTTCCGGTGTTGCTCACTCTGGCAATGGAGGAGACCCAGGACAGAGAGGTCGGATTGGGAATGGGAGGGGGAGTTGAAGTGCTGAGCCACCGGGAGTTCAGGTAGGTTATTGCGGACTGAGCGGAGGTGTTCGGCGAAACGATCGCCCAACCTCCGCTTAGTCTCCCCGATGTAAATCAGCTGACATCTAGAGCAGCGGATGCAGTAGATGAGGTTGGAGGAGATGCAGGTGAACCTTTGTCGCACCTGGAACGACTGCTTGGGTCCTTGAATGGAGTCGAGGGGGGAAGTGAAGGGACAGGTGTTGCATTTCTAGCAGTTGCAACGGAAAGTGCCCGGGGAGGGGGTGGTATGGGAGGGAAGGGAAGAATTGACAAGGGAGTTGCGGAGGGAGCGGTCTTTGCAGAAGGCAGACATAGGGGGAGATGGGAAGATGTGGCGAGTGGTGGGGTCATGTTGGAGGTGGCGGAAATGGCGAAGGATTATGTGTTGTATTTGCCGGCTGGTGGGGTGAAAGGTGAGGACTAGGGGGACTCTGCCCTTTGTTGCGAGTGCGGGGATGGGGAGAGAGAGCAGTGTTGCGGGGTATGGATGAGACCCTGGTGCAAGCATCATCTATGGTGGCGGTGGGGAATCCCCGTTCCCTGAAGAACGAGGACATTTCCGATGCCCTGGTGTGGAACGTCTCATCCTGGGAGCAGATACGGCGTAGGCGGAGGAATTGGGAGTAGGGGATGGAGTCTTTACAGGGGGCAGGGTGGGAAGACGTGTAGTCCAGATAGCCATGTGAGTCAGTTGGTTTGTAGTGTATGTCGGTCAGAAGTCTGTCCCCTGCGATGGAGATGGTGAGGTCGAGGAATGGTAGGGAAGTGTCGTAAATGGTCCAGGTGTATTGGAGTGCCGGATGGAAGTTGGTGGTGAAGTGGATGAAGTCAGTCAGTTGTGTGTGGGTGCAGGAGGTGGCCCCAAAGCAGTCGTCAATGTAACGGAGGTAGAGGTCAGGGATGGGGCCCTGGTACGTCTCGAACAAGGATTGTTCAACGTACCCGACAAAGAGGCAGGCATAGCTGGGGCCCATGCGTGTGCCCTTAGCTACGCCTTGTGTTTGGAGGAAATGGGAGGAGTCAAACGTAAAGTTGTTGAGGGTGAGTACCAACTACGCTAGGCGGAGGAGGGTGTCAGTGGCTGGGTATAGGTTGCTCCTCTGGTCGAGGAAGAACCGGAGGGCTTTGAGGCCATCGTGGTGGGGGATGGAGGTGTAGAGTGACTGGACATCCATGGTGAAGATGAGGGGGTGAGGGCCTAGAGAGTGGAATGCGCGGAGGCTGCGGAGGGTGTCTGAGGTGTCTAGAACATAGGTGGGAAGGGATTTGACCAGGGGGGATAGTATGGAGTCAAGGTATGTGGAGATGAGTTCGGTGGGGCACGAACAAGCAGAGACAATGGGTCTGCCGGGAGAGCCGGGTTTGTGGATTTTGGGGAGAAGGTAAAAACGGGCCGTGCGGGGCTGGGGAACGAGTGTTATTTCCCGTCTCTCCTTGTTATTTGTTATTTGTTATTTCCCTTCTCTCCTCTCTTCTGGTTTTCTTTACCTCCCCCCAGCCCCCACAATCAGTCTGAAGAAGGGCACTGATCCCAAATGTTACCTTTTCATGTTCTCCCGGGATGCTGCCTGACCTGCTGAGTTAGTTTAGTTTATTATTTTTACTGTGTATTGTGATACAGTGAAAAGCTTTTTGTTTAATGCTATCCAATTAGTGAAAAGGCATAATTACAATCAAGCTGTCCACAGTGTACAGATACGATAAATGGTATAGGGTATAATGCCAGATATGAATGAATGATATCTTTATTTAAATGAATTATATCTTTATTTCGAACGATTAAAAAAAAAAAGAAGAAAACAAAAGATGAAAATGAATAAATAAAAGGAAAATTATATCTATATTACTAAAACTCTGTTCTTGACCGGTTTTGGCTTTCTGTGCTGCGGTTTCCGAGAGTACGCCGCCACCTACGGCCGTCATTTTTGGCCACCTCGCTCAGAGCCCCCCTCCGCCGCATGTGTGCCGAGGATTTTTCCCGTCGATGAAAATTGACAGAGATATTAATGTTTTTACAACATTCCCCATTCTCTCTGCTGCCCCTGCTGGAGGGAGGGAGATGGACTATAAAACCAGGAAGTGGTGTGCCTCAATCAGTCTCTGCAAGTGGTGTGCCTCAATCAGTCTCTGCAAGTGGTGTGCCTCAATCAGTCTCTGCAAGTGGTGTGCCTCAATCAGTCGCTGCAAGTGGTGTGCCTCAATCAGAGCTTTGAATGACACTGACAAATGTCTACAGCACTATGAGTACCCTTAATTTGGTTTGAAAATGAAAATATGGTTAGAGGTAAAAAAGCACTGCCTGCAAATGGTTGTTTGGGTTGAAGTAAAAAGGCACTCTCTCCCCCCCCCCCCCCCCTCCACCCCTCCCTCTCCTCTCCCCCCCTCCCTCTCCTCTCCCCCCTCCCTCTCCTCTCCCCCCTCCCTCTCCTCTACCCCTCCCTTTCCTCTCTCCCCTCCCTCTCCTCTCCCCCACCCCCCTCTCCTCCTCTTCTCTCCCCCTCTCCTCCTCTCCTCTCCTCCCCCCTCTCCTCTCCCCCCCTCTCCTCTCCCCCCCTCTCCTCTCCTCCCTCTCCTCTCCCCCCTCCTCTCCCCCCTCCCTCTCCTCTCCCCCTCCCTCTCCTCTCCCCCCTCCCTCTCCTCCTCTCCTCCCCCCCTCTCCTCCCCCTCTCCTCCCCCCCTCTCCTCCCCCCCCCTCTCCCCCCCCCCCCCCTCTCCTCCCCCCCCTCTCTCTCTCTCCCCCCCTCCTCCCCTCCATTAGCGTGAGTGCGGGAGGGGGGGGGGGGTAGTTAGTGTGTGATGCTGCATGCCGCCTCCCCCCCACAACCGCACGTTGGGGGCACAGACCCAACGGGTCTGCACTTGGTCTAGTATATATATATATATACATAATACATACACACATACATACATATACATGTACATATATACATACATACATACATATACACATATACACACATACACATATACATAACATATATGTACATACATAAATTAAAAAAATCAAAAGCCAATTTCAACATAATACACATTAGACTCGTTCGAAAAGGGATAGGAAGAAGCCTATGCTTGTCAAGTCCTACCCCCATTCTTCACCATTAACAAATGCAAAATTCAATAAAATAAACTAAACAGACAATTCAAATAAAACTACTCCAATCAAGCTATTAAGAAAAAAAGAACAAAAAAAGAAAAAGAACAAAAAGAACAAGCACCATTAACATCTGTGAGATTTATATTCTCCTTCCTCATTACTGTACTTTTCAAAGATATATCTTTTGTACATTTTTTAAAATTGCATTATATTCATACTTTGTTTAATCGTTTCGTCAAGACCATTCCACAAAACCACCCCACAAATGGAAATACGCATACTTTTTAAATTGGTCCGAGCATAATGCTGTTTCAAGTTTAGTTTCCCTCTAAAGTTATAACCACCCTCTCTGTCTTTGAACAGTTTTTGTATGTTTACAGGTAGCAGTTTATTTTTTGCTTTATAAATTATTTGTGCAGTCTTAAATTCTACCAGATCCTTAATCTTTAAGGTGTGTAATTTTAAATACAGTATATTGGTGTGTTCATGATATCCTACATTGTTTACTATACGATAGCTCTTTTTTGTAGTGTGCTTAATCTAGTAAGGTGGTTTTGTAGGTGTTGCCCCATACTTCCACACAGTAATTTAAATACGGTAACACAAGTGAGCTGTACAGAATATACAGTGCTCTCTCATTCAAAACATGCCTTGCTTTCCCCATCACTCCAATACTCTGTGCTACTTTTGCTCTCACATGTTTTATATGGGGTTTCCAGCAGATTTTGTGATCAAGAATCACACCCAGAAATTTATTTTCATACACTCTTTCTATTTCAACATTATTTATCATTACTTTTACTTGTGTATTTATTTTGCGTTTTCCAAACAGCATAAGTTTGGTTTTGTTTAAATTTAATGATAATTTATTCAAATCAAACCATGTTTTTAGTTTACTCATTTCTGCTGTGACCACCTCCAAAAGCTGCTGCAAATTGTCCCCATCACAGAAAATATTAGTGTCATCTGCAAATAACACAAATTTCAAGAGGTTTGACACCCTACATATATCATTAACATACAAAATAAATAATTTGGGGCCCAAAACCGACCCCTGTGGGACTCCACAAGTTATTTCTAAGCATGTTGATTTGCAGTCCCCTATTTGCACAAACTGATGTCTTTTACTTATGTAGCTTCTCATCCACTCTAGTACAACCCCTCTGATTCCATACTTTTCCAGTTTTTTGATTAGCAAATGATGATCAATTGTATCGAATGCTTTTTTCAAATCTATAAATACACCCACTGCATATTTCTTGTTATCTATAGAACCGGTAATGTCTTCAATTAACTCCATTAATGCCATGGATGTCGATCTGTTTGACCTGAATCCATATTGACTATCAACTAGCAATTTGTGCTTCTCGATAAAGTTATCTAATCTACTTACATACAGTTTTTCTAATATTTTTGAGAACTGAGAGAGTAACGACACCGGCCTGTAATTTGTAAATTGATTTCTGTCTCCAGCTTTGTATAGTGGGATGACTTTGGCAGTTTTCATTTGGAAATACACCAGTTTTGAAAGATAAATTGCAAATATAAGTTAAGGGTTTTCCAATTACACCAATGACTACCTTGATTAAAGCCATATCAATGTAATTCCAGTCTGTAGACCTTTTATTCTTACAATTACTAACAATGTCAATAATCTCCTTTTCATCAGCTGCTTTCAAAAACATTGAGTTTGGGTTGCTGTCTAACAAATCCACAACCTTCCCCTCTCCTAATATGTTGTCTATTAGAGTTGCACAGTGAGATGTTATTCTACTTGGTTTGGTGATAAGTGGAAAAAAACTCATACTGAACAATACATCGATAAATTCATCAGTCTGTTTGTGCTTGTTGGGATTTAAGAGATCTAAATTAAAATCCCCACAAATGAACACAACTCTGTGATCTTTCTTGGCAAACAATCTTTCCATACTATTCTTGAATATTTCAATATTGGAACCAGGTGCTCTGTATACACAACTTACAATTACATTTTTCTTTTTTTCCAGGTAGATTTCTACAGTAATAATCTCCATCACATCATCAATATTAGTTGTCATATTTTCCACTATTTTATAATTTAATCTTTTATCTACATACAAAGCCACCCCTCCTCCTTTTTTATTTTTCCTATTTATGTAATTCAGTTCATATCCATTTAACTCAAAATCCACACCCTTTTCAGTACTAAGCCAGGTCTCAGATATGGCTATCACATTGAATGGTTTGTTTAGATGACTTAAGTAATCTTTGATGTTGTGAAAATTTGCATATAAACTTCTGCTATTGAAATGAATTATTGACATTCCATGATCTGATTTTATATTCATGTTGAATTGATCTTCAGAGTAATAACAGCAGTTATTGTTTATATTGTTAAGAAAATTATTTTCAGGTAAAGTCCAATGTTTGATTAAAGATAGTTCGAGGGTCTCCAGTTAGATAGATGGGAGGTTAGGACTGCTCTCTAGCTGGTGAGAGGACGGTTCATTTGCCTGGTATCAATTTCCAAATTGAGTTATATTAATATTTAGCTGCACAGTCCGTAGTGTATAAGGAGAATAATAGGGGAGTGAAACCGCATCCTTGTGAGGCACAAGTGCCGAGTGTTCACCATGGACAATGATTTGTCACCTATCCTCACTGATTGAGGTCTGTTGGTGAGGATCCAGTTGCAGAGAGGTGCTGACTCCAAGTTTCAAGAGTTTGGAGATGAGCTTGGATTGGATAATGGTGTTGAAAGTAGTGCTGCAGTGTAAGAATAGTGGTTTGACATAGATGTCCTTCTTATCCTTCTAGCGATGAGCAGTTCTTTCTTCTGCAGTTGTATAGGGCTCTGGTGAGACCACATCTGGAGTATTGTGTACAGTTTTGGTCTCCTAATTTGAGGAAGGATATCCTTGTGATTGAGACAGTGCAGCGTAGGTTCACGAAATTGATCCCGGGGATGGCGGGACTGTCATATGAGGAAAGATTGAAAAGACTAGACTTGTATTCACTGGAGTTTAGAAGGATGAGGGGATATCTTATAGAAACATATAAAATTATAAAAGGACTGGACAAGCTAAATGCAGGAAAAATGTTCCCAATATTGGGCGAGTCCAGAACCAGGGGCCCCGGTCTTAGAATAAAGGGGAGGTCATTTAAGACTGAGGTGAGAAAAAAATTTTCACCCAGAGAGTTGTGAATTTATGGAATTCCCTGCCACAGAGGGCAGTGGAGGCCAAATCACTGGATGGATTTAAGAGAGAGTTAGATAGAGCTCTAGGGGCTAGTGGAGTCAAGGGATATGGGGAGAAGGCAGGCATGGGTTATTGATAGGGGATGATCAGCCTTGATCACAATGAATGGCGGTGCTGGCTCCAAGGGCCGAATGGCCTCCTCCTGCACCTACTTTCTATGTTTCTATGAGCACAGTGGCTGAGAAATGTCACCAGCTGTGGACCTGTTGTGGCAGTAGGCGAATGTCAGTGGATCAAAATGTTAATCCTGGCTAAATTGTGCAGCCTCTTACCTCTTATCATATAGACGTATATGGATAGGTTTGGGGGGATATGGGTAGAGTGTAGATGGGACATAATGGTTGGTGTGGGCAAGTTTGGCAGATGTGGCTGTTTTCACACTGTATGAAACGCTATGACTCGGTATGTAGATTTGCCTATGATCCACTGAGCTGTCTCCATGCACTGGAAGAATGGATTGTGTTCTCATAAAGACAGTCATAAGATACCAGAATAAAAGGCCCTGTGTTTAAAGATTTCAATTTCCTGCAGGAGTATTATCTGGGGATCATGATTACAATATTTGACCCTTGGCCAATCCAGCATGTGGGGGCTGATGTCTCACAGCACTGCTGTCATCTGGTTAGTTTTAAACCATTAAATATGGTTGTAAGATATTACGGCTTCAGCATGTAGATAGAAACAAGCACAGGTACACGCTGTTGCCAGTGTGGGTCTTTATTTTTCAAATGCACACTGCGCATACTCACACATATTCACGAGACTGATCAGACATTGAATATATCACATGACACATATCATACCATTCTAGTACTTCGTTCTTAAAGTTAGTTACCATTATATACACTACTCTCCCCTTAAGTAAATTAACTTGTAAATTAGACAAACAAGAATAATTTTATAAATGTAACATGGCCGTCCGAAGGGGGGTGCGTTGGGTGCAACCGCACCCACTTTTTACCCCCAGAGTAAGAAAAAATCCCGAGGGAAAAAAAAATCGGAAATAAAGAAAATCGGGAAAAAATCTGGGCTGCGGGATAAGGGAGTGCCCATTTCTCTGGGCCCGGGGGTGGCGCCCGGTCCAGCGTCTCCAACCGTGGCGTCGGATCCTCACCAACGGCTCACCGCGACGTCGGAGCCTCACCAACGGAGCCTCACCAACGGACACCATCCTCCCGTCGCCGGGCGGTAGTGGCTGAATATGAACCCAGCGGCTGTGACCCCAACACCATCCGCCGTTGCGGCAGGGCCCGCTCCCCTCGCCTCTCCCTGCCACCGGGGCCCAAGCCATCTTCCCCCCATGCCACCCCCGCTGGGCCCACGCCACCCCTGCTGACCCCCGCCACCCCCGCTGACTCCTGCTGCGCCCACTACTCCCCCACTGGGCCCAAGCCACCCCCACTGGGCCCAAACCACACCCGCTGGGCCCACACCACTCCCGCGGGGCCCACACCACCCCCGCTGGGCCCACACCACCCCCGCTGGGCCCACGCCACCCCCGCTGGGCCCAAGCCACCCCCACTGGGCCCAAGCCACCCCCGCTGGGCCCTCGCCACCCCCACTGGGCCCAAGCCACCCCCGCTGGGCCCAAGCCACCCCCGCTGGGCACATGCCACCCCCGCTGGGCCCACGCCACCTCCGCTCGGCCCATGCCACCCCCGCTGGGCCCATGCCGCCCCCGCTGACCCCCGCTGGGCCCACGCCACACCCGCTGGGCCCACACCACCCCCGCTGGGCCCAAGCCACCCCCACTGGGCCCAAGCCACCCCCGCTGGGCCCATGCCACCCCCGCTGACCCCCGCTGGGCCTACACCACACCTGCTGGGCCCACACCACCCCCGCTGGGCCCATGCCACCCCCGCTGGACCCAAGCCCCCCCCGCTGGGCCCATACCACCCCTGCTGGGCCCACACCACCTCCGCTGGGCCCACGCCATCCCCGCTGGGCTCAAGCCACCCCCACTGGGCCCAAGCCACCCCCGCTGGGCCCACGCCACGCCCACTGATCCCATTCCACCCCCGCTGTCCCCCCGCTCGGCCACGCCACCCCTGCTGGGCCCACTCCACCCCCGCTGGGCCCACGCCACCCCCGCTGGACCCAAGCCACCCCCACTGGGCCCAAACCACCCCTGCTGGGCCCACACCACCCCCGCTGGGCCCACGCCACCCCCGCTGGACCCAAGCCACCCCCGCTGGGCCCATGCCACCCTCGCTGACCCCCACTGGGCCCACGCCACACCCACTGGGCCCACGCCACCTTCATCTTCGTCCACCCCCCGCCAGAAAGAGGGGGGATGTGGGAGGGGGAGAGAGAGATGGGGAGGGAAGAGGGAAAGGGGGATTATCTTTAGTCAGATTGCAAAATTAAGGTAGGTTTTAGAGCTATTATATTTTCTCCTCTATATGAATAATTTTAAACAATATCAAATAATATCAAACAATTGGAACTGCTTTCTTTTCCTTGATAATAATACTGAAAACTATGAATTCCATAGTTTGTGACATAAATATACATTTTAATGAGATCATTATATACAGACGTAACATTTCCATTTCGAGATCGGGGGGGGGGTGTCAAATATGCATCATGCCATTAGCCTAATCGTTAAAGAGTTAAAAGATAGCCTAATTGATAAAGAGCTGAGAAGAGGAATCGGAGCTGCCAAGGAAAGGTACTCTGAGAAGTTGAGGAGCAAGTTCTCAGCTAGTGACTCTTCTTCAGTTTGGAAGGACATGCAAGAAATCACCAGCTATAAGAGGAAAGTCCCCCCCGCTCTTTGGACAATCGTCAGCTGACGAACAACCTGAATGAGTTTTGCTACAGGTTTGAAAATCAGAAACGTAACCCTGGTACCCCCTACCCAACAAACACAGCCAGACCCCAGTCTGCAAAGAATGAACCCTGCACCCTCTCCTTCCCATTCACCACCTCACACCTACTTAAGGCAAGACTCCAGTAATGAAAAGAGTGGACCCCTTCCCACCCTCACCAACACTTCACACCCAATTACTCATTTTTAACCAGTCCCTGCAAAGATGCACTGTCTCTGCCTGCTTCAAAGTCTCCACTATTGTCCCTGTACCCAAAAAGGTAAGGATTACTGATCTTAAAGACTACAGGCTAGTTGCACTGACCTCTGTAGTCATGGAGACCATTGAAAGGCTTGTGCTGGCCAAGCTGAAAAATATCACAATCCTTCTGCTGGACCCACTGCATTTTGCATATTGGGCCAATAGATCTGTGGATAATGCAGTCAATCTGGGCCTACACTTCATCCTCCAGCACCTAGACCACCAGTGGACCTATGTGAGGATTTTGTTTGTTGATTTTACCAATGACTGCACCTCCACAGACACCTCTGTCAAGCTTCTCAAGTTTGCGGATGACACAACCCTGATTGGACTAATCCAGGATGGGGATCTCTGTACTCTTTTCAATTTGACATCTTTCCTATAACATGGTGCCCAGAACTGAACACAATATTCTAAATGCAGTCTCACCAACATCTTATACAACTGCAACATGACCTCACAACTTCTATACTCAATACTCTGACTGATGAAGGCCAAAGTGCCAAAATACGTTTGACCACCTGATATACCTGCGACACGACCTTCAAGGAACCATGCAACCATCAACCATTCCTCTGCCCACCTGGCTAATTGATCCAGATCCTGCTGCACTCTTTCACAACCATCTTCACTATATGCAAAACCACTCACATCTGTATCATCAGCAAATTTGCTAATCTTGCCCTGTTCTGTGACGTTTCACAGAGTGCTGGAGTAACTCAGCGGGTCAGGCTGAGTATGGAGTTTGGGAGTTCATGTTGCAGTTGCATAAGAAGGTGGTGAGGCCGCATTCAGAGTATTGTATTCAGTTCTGGGCACCATGTTATAGGAAAGATGTCATCAAACTGGAAAGGCTACAGTGAAGATTTACGAGGATGTTGCCAGCACTAGAGGGCCAGAGCTATAGGGAGAGGTTGAGTAGGCTGGGACTCTATTTCATGGAGCACAGGAGGATGAGTGATGATCTAATAGAGGTGTATAAAATCATGATTTGAATAGATATGGATGAGTCTTTTGCCCAGAGTAGGTGAATCGAGGAGCAGAGGATATAAGTTTAAGGTGAACGGCAAAAGATTTAATAGGAATCTGTGGGGTATGTTTTTCACACAAAGGGTGGTAGGTGTATGGAACAAGCTGCCAGAGGAGGTAGTTGGGGGATATGGATCAAACGTGGGCAGGCGGGATTAGTGCAGATGGGACATGATGGGCCGAAGGGCCTGTTTCCACATTGTATCACTCTATGGCTCTATCTATCTTTCCCTCTCAAACCCATTCTCCTGCCTTCTCCCCATTACCTCTGACACCCGTATCAATCAAGAATCTATCAATCTCCTCCTGAAAATTTTCCATTGACTTGACCTCCACAGCAGTCTGTGGCAATGAATTCCACAGTTCAGCACCGTCTGACTTAAGAAATTCCTGCTCATCTCCTTCCTAAAGGAATGTCTTTTAATTCCGAGGCTGCGGCCACTGGTCCTAGACTCTCCCACTAGTGGAAACATCCTCTCCACATCCACTCCATCCAGGTTTTTACCAGGCTGGGACAGACTGCAACAGCTTCACACCATGTCCCAAAGCTCGTGTCCTGTCCTGCATCACCCAAGGCAGTAGAGACTTTATAGGAGAGGGCAAGCACCGTAACAAAGTGGCTCACGATAGTTTGGGTAACATTCAGGAATGTCTATGCATGTCACATCATGAATTTTACTGAAGAACGGTCTTGATCCGAAATATAATCTCCAGAGATACTGCCTGACTCACTGAGTTACTCCAGCACTCTGTGACATGTCATCTATCCATGTTCTCCAGAGATGCTGCCTGACCCGCTGAGTTACTCCAGCATTCTGTGAAACGTCGCCTATTCATATTCTCCGCAGATGCTTGTAAATATGGTTGTAAGATATTACGGCTTCAGCATGTAGATAGAAACAAGCACAGGTACACGCTGTTGCCAGTGTGGGTCTTTATTTTTCAAATGCACGCTGCGCATACTCACACATATTCACGAGACTGATCAGACATTGAATATATCACATGACACATATCATACCATTCTAGTACTTTGTTCTTAAAGTTAGTTACCATTATATACACTACTCTCCTCTTAAGTAAATTAACTTGTAAATTAGACAAACAAGAATAATTTTATAAATGTAACATGGCCGTCCGAAGGGGGGTGCGTTGGGTGCAACCGCACCCACTTTTTACCCCCAGAGTAAGAAAAAATCTCGAGGGAAAAAAAAATATCGGTAAATAAAGAAAATCGGAAAGAAATCTGGGCCGCGGGATAAGGGAGTGCCCATTTCTCTGGGCCCAGGGGGGGGGCGCCCGGTCCAGCGTCTCCAACCGTGGCGTCGGATCCTCACCAACGGCTCACCGCGACGTCGGAGCCTCACCAACGGAGCCTCACCAACGGACACCGTCCTCCCGTCGCCGGGCGGTAGTGGCTGAATATGAACCCAGCGGCTGTGACCCCAACACCATCCGCCATTGCGGCAGGGCCCGCTCCCCTCGCCTCTCCCTGCCACCGGGGCCCAAGCCATCTTCCCCCCATGCCACCCCCGCTGGGCCCACGCCACCCCCGCTGACCCCCGCCACCCCCGCTGACCCCTGCTGCGCCCACGCCACCCCCACTGGGCCCAAGCCACCCCCACTGGGCCCAAACCACCCCCGCTGGGCCCACACCACCCCCGCGGGGCCCACACCACCCCCGCTGGGCCCACGCCATCCCCACTGGGCCCAAGCCACCCCCACTGGGCCCAAGCCACCCCCGCTGGGCCCAAGCCACCCCCGCTGGGCCCTCGCCACCCCCGCTGGGCCCAAGCCACCCCCGCTGGGCCCAAGCCACCCCCACTGGGCCCAAGCCACCCCCGCTGGGCCCACGCCACCCCCGCTGGGTCCACGCCACCCCTGCTGGGCCCATGCCACCCCCGCTGGGCCCACGCCACCCCCGCTGACCCCCGCCACCCCAGCTGACCCCTGCTGCGCCCACGCCACCCCCACTGGGCCCAAGCCACCCCCGCTGGGCCCAAGCCACCCCCGCTGGGCCCACACCAACCCTGCGGGGCCCACTCCACCCCCGCTGGGCCCACGCCATCCCCGCTGGGCCCAAGCCTCCCCCACTGGGCCCAAGCCATCCCCGCTGGGCCCACACCACCCCCACTGGGCCCAAGCCACCCGTGCTGGGCCCAAGCCACCCCCACTGGGCCCAAGCCACCCCCACTGGACCCAAGCCACCCCCGCTGGGCCCATGCCACCCCTGCTGACACCTGCTGGGCCCACGCCACACCTGCTTGGCCCACATCACCCCCGCTGGGCCCACATCACCCCCCGCTGGGCCCATGCCACCCCCGCTGGACCCAAGCCACCCCCGCTGGGCCCACACCACCCCTGCTGGGCCCACACCACCTCCGCTGGGCCCACGCCATCCCCGCTGGGCTCAAGCCACCCCCTCTGGGCCCACGCCACCCCCACTGGTCCCATGCCACCCCCGCTGACCCCCCGCTCGGCCCACGCCACCCCGGCTGGGCCCACTCCACCCCCGCTGGGCCCACGCCACCCCCGCTGGACCCAGCCACCCCCACTGGGCCCAAACCACCCCCGCTGGGCCCACACCACCCCCGCTGGGCCCACGCCACCCCCGCTGGGCCCACACAACCCCCGCGGACCCCCGCTGGGCCCACACCACCCCCGCGGACCCCCACTGGGCCCATGCCACCGCCGCTGACCCCAATGGGCCCACGCCACCCTCGCTGACCCCCACTGGGCCCACGCCACCCCCGCTGGGCCCACGCCACCTTCATCTTCGTCCCCCCCCCGCCAGAAAGAGGGGGGATGTGGGAGGGGGAGAGAGAGATGGGGAGGGAAGAGGGAAAGGGGGATTATCTTTAGTCAGATTGCAAAATTAAGGTAGGTTTTAGAGCTATTATATTTTCTCCTCTATATGAATAATTTTAAACAATATCAAATAATATCAAACAATTGGAACTGCTTTCTTTTCCTTGATAATAATACTGAAAACTATGAATTCCATAGTTTGTGACATAAATATACATTTTAATGGGATCATTATATACAGACGTAACATTTCCATTTCGAGATCGGGGGGGGGGTGTCAAATATGCATCATGCCATTAGCCTAATCGTTAAAGAGTTAAAAGATAGCCTAATTGATAAAGAGCTGAGAAGAGGAATCGGAGCTGCCAAGGAAAGGTACTCTGAGAAGTTGAGGAGCAAGTTCTCAGCTAGTGACTCTTCTTCAGTTTGGAAGGACATGCAAGAAATCACCAGCTATAAGAGGAAAGCCCCCCCGCTCTTTGGACAATCGTCAGCTGACGAACAACCTGAATGAGTTTTACTACAGGTTTGAAAATCAGAAACGTAACCCTGGTACCCGCTCCCCAACAAACACAGCCAGACCCCAGTCTGCAAAGAATGAACCCTGCACCCTCTCCTTCCCATTCACCACCTCACACCTACTTAAGGCAAGACTCCAGTAATGAAAAGAGTGGACCCCTTCCCACCCTCACCAACACTTCACACCCAATTACTCATTTTTAACCAGTCCCTGCAAAGATGCACTGTCTCTGCCTGCTTCAAAGTCTCCACTATTGTCCCTGTACCCAAAAAGGTAAGGATTACTGATCTTAAAGACTACAGGCTTGTTGCACTGACCTCTGTAGTCATGGAGACCATTGAAAGGCTTGTGCTGGCCAAGCTGAAAAATATCACAATCCTTCTGCTGGACCCACTGCATTTTGCATATTGGTGCCAATAGATCTGTGGATGATGCAGTCAATCTGGGCCTACACTTCATCCTCCAGCACCTAGACCACCAGTGGACCTATGTGAGGATTTTGTTTGTTGATTTTACCAATGACTGCACCTCCACAGACACCTCTGTCAAGCTTCTCAAGTTTGCGGATGACACAACCCTGATTGGACTAATCCAGGATGGGGATATCTGTACTCTTTTCAATTTGACATCTTTCCTATAACATGGTGCCCAGAACTGAACACAATATTCTAAATGCAGTCTCACCAACATCTTATACAACTGCAACATGACCTCACAACTTCTATACTCAATACTCTGACTGATGAAGGCCAAAGTGCCAAAATACGTTTTGACCACCTGATATACCTGCGACACGACCTTCAAGGAACCATGCAACCATCAACCATTCCTCTGCCCACCTGGCTAATTGATCCAGATCCTGCTGCAATCTTTCACAACCATCTTCACTATATGCAAAACCACTCACATCTGTATCATCAGCAAACTTGCTAATCTTGCCCTGTTGCCCTACCATCTTGCCCTACCATCCGGTAGGCGGCGCGACTCTCGTCTGCAGCGGCCTCTGCAGTCCGTCTGCGTTTTTATTATTTTATGTCTATGTTTTAATGTAGTTTTTGTTATTTTTGGTTTAGGTATGTGTGTGGGGGGGTGGGGGTGGTGTGGGGGGGTTGGGGGTAACTTTTAAATCTCTCCCTGCACGGGAGACCCGACCTTTTCTTTGTCGGGTCACCGTTGTCGTTGGGGCTGCAACGAGGAGCGGCCTCCAACAGGAAAACCGGGGGCTCTGGTGCTGACTACTCACCTCACCGTCGCGGAGCTGGCCGAGTCCAGAGCGGGTGGAGCTGTGGTGGACGCTGCTGCGACCCGACCCCCGGAGATTCGGTGGCTGCAACTGCGGGTTTGGCGGACGGCACCGGGAGCCCGCGGGTCCCTGGAGGGAGACCGCTTTTCGGGGCTTCCGCAGCGGCGACTTGTCCCGCCCGAGTTGCGGGGTTGAAGAGCACCTGGAGCGGGGCCTACATCACCGCCCCGCGCGGCTTGGAATGGCCGCGGGAGTTTGCGAGCGCACGCCGGGGGCTCTAACACCAAGACTCGGTGCGCGACCTTGCATCACCCGGCGTGGCAATAATGGCCACGGGACAATTCGCCATCGCCCGCCGGGGGCTTTGACTTTGACTCTGACATGGGGGGGGGAGAGTGCAGTGGAGAGATAAGTATTTTTGGCCTTCCATCACAGCAATGTGATGGATGTTTATGTAAAATATGTTGTGTCTTGGGTCTATTTGTTTGTAATGTATGGCTGCAGAAACGGCATTTCGTTTGGACCTCAAGGGGTCCAAATTACAATAAATTGAATTGTATTGTATTGTATTGTATTCTGTGACGTTTCACAGAGTGCTGGAGTAACTCAGCGGGTCAGGCTGAGTATGGAGTTTGGGAGTTCATGTTGCAGTTGCATAAGAAGGTGGTGAGGCCGCATTCAGAGTATTGTATTCAGTTCTGGGCACCATGTTATAGGAAAGATGATTTGAATAGATATGGATGAGTCTTTTGCCCAGAGTAGATGAATCGAGGAGCAGAGGATATAAGTTTAAGGTGAACGGCAAAAGATTTAATAGGAATCTGTGGGGTATGTTTTTCACACAAAGGGTGGTAGATGTATGGAACAAGCTGCCAGAGGAGGTAGTTGGGGGATATGGATCAAACGTGGGCAGGCGGGATTAGTGCAGATGGGACATGATGGGCCGAAGGGCCTGTTTCCACATTGTATCACTCTATGGCTCTATCTATCTTTCCCTCTCAAACCCATTCTCCTGCCTGCTCCCCATTACCTCTGACACCCGTATCAATCAAGAATCTATCAATCTCCTCCTGAAAATTTTCCATTGACTTGACCTCCACAGCAGTCTGTGGCAATGAATTCCACAGTTCACCACCCTCTGACTTAAGAAATTCCTGCTCATCTCCTTCCTAAAGGAATGTCTTTTAATTCCGAGGCTGCGCCACTGGTCCTAGACTCTCCCACTAGTGGAAACATCCTCTCCACATCCACTCCATCCAGGTTTTTACCAGGCTGGGACAGACTGCAACAGCTTCACACCATGTCCCAAAGCTCGTGTCCTGTCCTGCATCACCCAAGGCAGTAGAGACATTATAGGAGAGGGCAAGCACCGTAACAAAGTGGCTCACGATAGTTTGGGTAACATTCAGGAATGTCTATGCATGTCACATCATGAATTTTACTGAAGAACGGTCTTGATCCGAAATATAATCTCCAGAGATACTGCCTGACTCACTGAGTTACTCCAGCACTCTGTGACATGTCATCTATCCATGTTCTCCAGAGATGCTGCCTGACCCGCTGAGTTACTCCAGCATTCTGTGAAACGTCGCCTATTCATATTCTCCGCAGATGCTTGTAAATATGGTTGTAAGATATTACGGCTTCAGCATGTAGATAGAAACAAGCACAGGTACACGCTGTTGCCAGTGTGGGTCTTTATTTTTCAAATGCACACTGCGCATACTCACACATATTCACGAGACTGATCAGACATTGAATATATCACATGACACATATCATACCATTCTAGTACTTCGTTCTTAAAGTTAGTTACCATTATATACACTACTCTCCCCTTAAGTAAATTAACTTGTAAATTAGACAAACAAGAATAATTTTATAAATGTAACATGGCCGTCCAAAGGGGGGTGCGTTGGGTGCAACCGCACCCACTTTTTACCCCCAGAGTAAGAAAAAATCCCGAGGGAAAAGAAAATCGGTAAATAAAGAAAATCGGAAACAAATCTGGGCCGCGGGATAAGGGGTGCCCATTTCTCTGGGCTCAGGGGGGGCGCCCGGTCCAGCGTCTCCAACCGTGGCGTCGGTTCCTCACCAACGGCTCACCGCGACGTCGGAGCCTCACCAACGGAGCCTCACCAACGGACACCGCCCTCCCGTCGCCGGGCGGTAGTGGCTGAATATGAACCCAGCGGCTGTGACCCCAACACCATCCGCCGTTGCGGCAGGGCCCACTCCCCTCGCCTCTCCCTGCCACCGGGGCCCAAGCCATCTTCCCCCCATGCCACCCCCGCTGGGCCCACGCCACCCCCGCTGACCCCCGCCACCCCCGCTGACCCCTGCTGCGCCCACGCCACCCCCACTGGGCCCAAGCCACCCCCACTGGGCCCAAGCCACCCCCACTGGGCCCAAGCCACCCCCGCTGGGCCCACCCCACCCCCGCGGGGCCCACACCACCCCCGCTGGGCCCACGCCATCCCCGCTGGGCCCACGCCATCCCCGCTGGGCCCAAGCCACCCCCACTGGGCCCAAGCCACCCCCACTGGGCCCAAGCCACCCCCGCTGGGCCCTCGCCACCCCCACTGGGCCCAAACCACCCCCGCTGGGCCCAAGCCACCTCCGCTGGGCCCACGCCACCCCCGCTGGGCCCATGCCACCCCCGCTGGGCCCACGCCACCCCCGCTGACCCCCGCCACCCCCGTTGACCCCTGCTGCGCCCACGCCACCCCCACTGGGCCCGCCACCCCCACTGGGCCCAAGCCACCCCCGCTGGGCCCACACCACCCCCGCTAGGCCCACGCCACCCCCGCTGGGCCCACGCCATCCCCGCTGGGCCCAAGCCACCCCCACTGGGCCCAAGCCACCCCTGCTGGGCCCATGCCACCCCCGCTGACCCCCGCTGGGCCCACGCCACCCCCGCTGGGCCCACACCACCCCCGCTGGGCTCAAGTTACCCCCACTGGGCCCAAGCCACCCCCGCTGGGCCCATGCCACCCCCGCTGACCCCCGCTGGGCCCACGCCACACCTGCTGGGCCCACACCACCCCCGCTGGGCCCATGCCACCCCCGCTGGACCCAAGCCACCCCCGCTGGGCCCACACCAGCCCTGCTGGGCCCACACCACCTCCGCTGGGCCCACGCCATCCCCGCTGGGCTCAAGCCACCCCCACTGCGCCCAAGCCACCCCCGCTGGGCCCACGCCACCCCGACTGGTCCCATGCCACCCCCGCTGACCCCCCGCTGGGCCCACGCCACTCCTGCTGGCCCCACTCCACCCCCGCTGGGCCCACGCCACCCCCGCTGGACCCAAGCCACCCCACTGGGCCCAAACCACCCCTGCTGGGCCCACACCACCCCCGCTGGGCCCACGCCACCCCCGCTGGACCCAAGCCACCCCCGCTGGGCCCACGCCACCCTCGCTGACCCCCACTGGGCCCACGCCACCCCCGCTGGGCCCACGCCACCTTCAACTTCGTTCCCCCCCCGCCAGAAAGAGGGGGGATGTGGGAGGGGGAGAGAGAGGGGAAGGGAGGGGAGAGAGAGATGGGGAGGGAAGAGGGAAAGGGGGATTATCTTTAGTGAGATTGCAAAATTAATGTAGGTTTTAGAGCTATTATATTTTCTCCTCCATATGAATAATTTTAAACAATATCAAATAATATCAAACAATTGGAACTGCTTTCTTTTCCTTGATAGTAATACTGAAAACTATGAATTCCATAGTTTGTGACATAAATATACATTTTAATGGGATCATTATATACAGATGTAACATTTCCATTTCGAGATCGGGGGGGGTGTCAAATATGCATCATGCCATTAGCCTAATCGTTAAAGAGTTAAAAGATAGCCTAATTGATAAAGAGCTGAGAAGAGGAATCGGAGCTGCCAAGGAAAGGTACTCTGAGAAGTTGAGGAGCAAGTTCTCAGCTAGTGACTCTTCTTCAGTTTGGAAGGACATGCAAGAAATCACCAGCTATAAGAGGAAAGCCCCCCCGCTCTTTGGACAATCGTCAGCTGACGAACAACCTGAATGAGTTTTACTACAGGTTTGAAAATCAGAAATGTAACCCTGGTACCCCCTCCCCAACAAACACAGCCAGACCCCAGTCTGCAAAGAATGGACCCTGCACTCTCTCCTTCCCATTCACCACCTCACACCTACTTAAGGCAAGACTCCAGTAATGAAAAGAGTGGACCCCTTCCCACCCTCACCAACACTTCACACCCAATTACTCATTTTTAACCAGTCCCTGCAAAGATGCACTGTCTCTGCCTGCTTCAAAGTCTCCACTATTGTCCCTGTACCCAAAAAGGTAAGGATTACGGAACTTAATGACTACAGGCTTGTTGCACTGACCTCTGTAGTCATGGAGACCATTGAAAGGCTTGTGCTGGCCAAGCTGAAAAATATCACAATCCTTCTGCTGGACCCTCTGCATTTTGCATATTGGGCCAATAGATCTGTGGATGATGCAGTCAATCTGGGCCTACACTTCATCCTCCAGCACCTAGACCACCAGGGGACCTATGTGAGGATTTTGTTTGTTGATTTTACCAATGACTGCACCTCCACAGACACCTCTGTCAAGCTTCTCAAGTTTGCGGATGACACAACCCTGATTGGACTAATCCAGGATGGGGATCTCTGTAATCTTTTCAATTTGACATCTTTCCTATAACATGGTGCCCAGAACTGAACACAATATTCTAAATGCAGTCTCACCAACGTCTTATACAACTGCAACATGACCTCACAACTTCTATACTCAATACTCTGACTGATGAAGGCCAAAGTGCCAAAATACGTTTTGACCACCTGATATACCTGCGACACGACCTTCAAGGAACCATGCAACCATCAACCATTCCTCTGCCCACCTGGCTAATTGATCCAGATCCTGCTGCAATCTTTCACAACCATCTTCACTATATGCAAAACCACTCACATCTGTATCATCAGCAAACTTGCTAATCTTGCCCTGTTCTGTGACGTTTCACAGAGTGCTGGAGTAACTCAGCGGGTCAGGCTGAGTATGGAGTTTGGGAGGTCATGTTGCAGTTGCATAAGAAGGTGGTGAGGCCGCATTCAGAGTATTGTATTCAGTTCTGGGCACCATGTTATAGGAAAGATGTCATCAAACTGGAAAGGCTACAGTGAAGATTTACGAGGATGTTGCCAGCACTAGAGGGCCAGAGCTATAGGGAGAGGTTGAGTAGGCTGGGACTCTATTTCATGGAGCACAGGAGGATGAGTGATGATCTAATAGAGGTGTATAAAATCATGATTTGAATAGATATGGATGAGTCTTTTGCCCAGAGTAGGTGAATCGAGGAGCAGAGGATATAAGTTTAAGGTGAACGGCAAAAGATTTAATAGGAATCTGTGGGGTATGTTTTTCACACAAAGGGTGGTAGATGTATGGAACAAGCTGCCAGAGGAGGTAGTTGGGGGATATGGATCAAACGTGGGCAGGCGGGATTAGTGCAGATGGGACATGATGGGCCGAAGGACCTGTTTCCACATTGTATCACTCTATGGCTCTATCTATCTTTCCCTCTCAAACCCATTCTCCTGCCTTCTCCCCATTACCTCTGACACCCGTATCAATCAAGAATCTATCAATTTCCTCCTGAAAAATTTCCATTGACTTGACCTCCACAGAAGTCTGTGGCAATGAATTCCACAGTTCACCACCCTCTGACTTAAGAAATTCCTGCTCATCTCCTTCCTAAAGGAATGTCTTTTAATTCCGAGGCTGCGGCCACTGGTCCTAGACTCTCCCACTAGTGGAAACATCCTCTCCACATCCACTCCATCCAGGTTTTTACCAGGCTGGGACAGACTGCAACAGCTTCACACCATGTCCCAAAGCTCGTGTCCTGTCCTGCATCACCCAAGGCAGTAGAGACATTATAGGAGAGGGCAAGCACCGTAACAAAGTAGCTCACGATAGTTTGGATAACATTCAGGAATGTCTATGCATGTCACATCATGAATTTTACTGAAGAACGGTCTTGACCCGAAATATAATCTCCAGAGATACTGCCTGACTCACTGAGTTACTCCAGCACTCTGTGACATGTCATCTATCCATGTTCTCCAGAGATGCTGCCTGACCCGCTGAGTTACTCCAGCATTCTGTGAAACGTCGCCTATTCATATTCTCCGCAGATGCTTTTAAATATGGTTGTAAGATATTACGGCTTCAGCATGTAGATAGAAACAAGCACAGGTACACGCTGTTGCCAGTGTGGGTCTTTATTTTTCAAATGCACACTGCGCATACTCACACATATTCACGAGACTGATCAGACATTGAATATATCACATGACACATATCATACCATTCTAGTACTTCGTTCTTAAAGTTAGTTACCATTATATACACTACTCTCCCCTTAAGTAAATTAACTTGTAAATTAGACAAACAAGAATAATTTTATAAATGTAACATGGCCGTCCAAAGGGGGGTGCGTTGGGTGCAACCGCACCCACTTTTTACCCCCAGAGTAAGAAAAAATCCCGAGGGAAAAAAAAATCGGTAAATAAAGAAAATCGGAAACAAATCTGGGCCGCGGGATAAGGGATGCCCATTTCTCTGGGCCCAGGCAGGGCGCCCGGTCCAGCGTCTCCAACCGTGGCGTCGGATCCTCACCAGCGGCTCACCGCGACGTCGGAGCCTCACCAACGGAGCCTCACCAACGGACACCGTCCTCCCGTCGCCGGGCGGTAGTGGCTGAATATGAACCCAGCGGCTGTGACCCCAACACCATCCGCCGTTGCGGCAGGGCCCGCTCCCCTCGCCTCTCCCTGCCACCGGGGCCCAAGCCATCTTCCCCCCATGCCACTCCCGCTGGGCCCACGGCACCCCCGCTGACCCCCGCCACCCCCGCTGACCCCTGCTGCGCCCACGCCACCCCCACTGGGCCCAAGCCACCCCCACTGGGCCCAAGCCACCCCCACTGGGCCCAAGCCACCCCCACTGGGCCCAAGCCACCCCCGCTGGGCCCACCCCACCCCCGCGGGGCCCACGCCACCCCCGCTGGGCCCACGCCATCCCCGCTGGGCCCAAGCCACCCCCACTGGGCCCAAGCCACCCCCACTGGGCCCAAGCCACCCCCGCTGGGCCCTCGCCACCCCCACTGGGCCCACGCCACCCCCGCTGGGCCCATGCCACCCCCGCTGGGCCCACACCACCCCCGCTGGGCCCAAGTCACCCCCACTGGGCCCAAGCCACCCCCGCTGGGCCCATGCCACCCCCGCTGACCCCCGCTGGGCCCACGCCACACCTGTTGGGCCCACACCACCCCCGCTGGGCCCATGCCACCCCCGCTGGACCCAAGCCACCCCCGCTGGGCCCACACCAGCCCTGCTGGGCCCACACCACCTCCGCTGGGCCCACGCCATCCCCGTTGGGCTCAAGCCACCCCCACTGCGCCCAAGCCTCCCCCGCTGGGCCCACGCCACCCCGACTGGTCCCATGCCACCCCCGCTGACACCCCGCTGGGCCCACGCCACCCCTGCTGGCCCCACTCCACCCCCGCTGGGCCCACGCCACCCCCGCTGGACCCAAGCCACCCCCACTGGGCCCAAACCACCCCTGCTGGGCCCACACCACCCCCGCTGGGCCCACGCCACCCCCGCTGGACCCAAGCCACCCCCGCTGGGCCCACACCACCCCCGCGGACCCCCACTGGGCCCACGCCACCGCCGCTGACCCTCACTGGGCCCACGCCACCCTCGCTGGGCCCACGCCACCTTCATCTTCGTCCCCCCCGCCAGAAAGAGGGGGGATGTGGGGGGAGAGAGAGGGGAAGGGAGGGGAGAGAGAGATGGGGAGGGAAGAGGGAAAGGGGGATTATCTTTAGTGAGATTGCAAAATTAAGGTAGGTTTTAGAGCTATTATATTTTCTCCTCTATATGAATAATTTTAAACAATATCAAATAATATCAAACAATTGGAACTGCTTTCTTTTCCTTGATAATAATACTGAAAACTATGAATTCCATAGTTTGTGACATAAATATACATTTTAATGGGATCATTATATACAGATGTAACATTTCCATTTCGAGATCGGGGGGGGGGGGTGTCAAATATGCATCATGCCATTAGCCTAATCGTTAAAGAGTTAAAAGATAGCCTAATTGATAAAGAGCTGAGAAGAGGAATCGGAGCTGCCAAGGAAAGGTACTCTGAGAAGTTGAGGAGCAAGTTCTCAGCTAGTGACTCTTCTTCAGTTTGGAAGGACATGCAAGAAATCACCAGCTATAAGAGGAAAGCCCCCCCGCTCTTTGGACAATCGTCAGCTGACGAACAACCTGGTGGCGGCGCGACTCGTTGCAGCGGCTCCTACAGCCTGTCTGTCTTTTTTTTATTTTTGTCTAGTTAAATGTAGTGTTTGTGTTTTTTTAAGCTTGGTTTTAAATGTGTATATGTGGGGGGCGGGGGGGGGGAGGGGGAAACCGTTTTAAATCTCTTCCCTGTACGGGAGACCCGACCTTTTCCCTGTCGGGTCTCCGTTGTCGTTGGGGCCTAGCACCGTGGAGCGGCCTCCAACCTGAACGACCCGGGGGCTCGGGAGTCTGCGGAGCTGTGGAGCTGCGGACTACTCACCATCGTGGGGCTGGCCGGCCTCGGTGCGTGGGGAGCGGTGGTGACTCGCTGCTGCGACTCGACTCCTGGGGCTCGGAGGCTCCAGCAACGCAGCCGCAGGTCCGGTGGACTGGGACATCGGGAGCTCGCGGGTCCGGGGGGAGAGAGAGAGACCGCTTCCCGGAGCTCCCACAACGCGACTTCTCCAGCCCTTGTCGCGGGGTTGGAACGACCTGGAGCGGGGTCATACATCACCCGGCACGGCTTCATGGCCGTGGGACTCACCATCGCACGCTGGGGCTCCGACCTTGTACTTTCAGACCGGGAGCGGGGCCGTAAATCGCCCCGCGCGGCCTAAAATGGCCGTGGGACTTATCATCACCCGCCTGGGGCTTGGACATCGGGAGAGACATGGAGAGCAGGGGAGAGAAAAGACTTTGCCTCCATCACAGTGGGTTCACTGTGATGGATGTTTGTGTGAACTTAATTGTGTGTATGTCTGTAGGACATTGTCTTTGTTTGTATGGCTGTGGAAACAAAATTTCGTTTGAGTCTCACTGGGGCTCAAATGACAATAAATTGTATTGTATTGTAACCTGGATGAGTTTTACTACAGGTTTGAAAATCAGAAACGTAACCCTGGTACCCCCTCCCCAACAAACACAGCCAGACCCCAGTCTGCAAAGAATGGACCCTGCACCCTCTCCTTCCCATTCACCACCTCACACCTACTTAAGGCAAGACTCCAGTAATGAAAAGAGTGGACCCCTTCCCACCCTCACCAACACTTCACACCCAATTACTCATTTTTAACCAGTCCCTGCAAAGATGCACTGTCTCTGCCTGCTTCAAAGTCTCCACTATTGTCCCTGTACCCAAAAAGGTAAGGATTACGGAACTTAATGACTACAGGCTTGTCGCACTGACCTCTGTAGTCATGGAGACCATTGAAAGGCTTGTGCTGGCCAAGCTGAAAAATATCACAATCCTTCTGCTGGACCCTCTGCATTTTGCATATTGGGCCAATAGATCTGTGGATGATGCAGTCAATCTGGGCCTACACTTCATCCTCCAGCACCTAGACCACCAGGGGACCTATGTGAGGATTTTGTTTGTTGATTTTACCAATGACTGCACCTCCACAGACACCTCTGTCAAGCTTCTCAAGTTTGCGGATGACACAACCCTGATTGGACTAATCCAGGATGGGGATCTCTGTACTCTTTTCAATTTGACATCTTTCCTATAACATGGTGCCCAGAACTGAACACAATATTCTAAATGCAGTCTCACCAACGTCTTATACAACTGCAACATGACCTCACAACTTCTATACTCAATACTCTGACTGATGAAGGCCAAAGTGCCAAAATACGTTTTGACCACCTGATATACCTGCGACACGACCTTCAAGGAACCATGCAACCATCAACCATTCCTCTGCCCACCTGGCTAATTGATCTAGATCCTGCTGCAATCTTTCACAACCATCTTCACTATATGCAAAACCACTCACATCTGTATCATCAGCAAACTTGCTAATCTTGCCCTGTTCTGTGACGTTTCACAGAGTGCTGGAGTAACTCAGCGGGTCAGGCTGAGTATGGAGTTTGGGAGGTCATGTTGCAGTTGCATAAGAAGGTGGTGAGGCCGCATTCAGAGTATTGTATTCAGTTCTGGGCACCATGTTATAGGAAAGATGTCATCAAACTGGAAAGGCTACAGTGAAGATTTACGAGGATGTTGCCAGCACTAGAGGGCCAGAGCTATAGGGAGAGGTTGAGTAGGCTGGGACTCTATTTCATGGAGCACAGGAGGATGAGTGATGATCTAATAGAGGTGTATAAAATCATGATTTGAATAGATATGGATGAGTCTTTTGCCCAGAGTAGGTGAATCGAGGAGCAGAGGATATAAGTTTAAGGTGAACGGCAAAAGATTTAATAGGAATCTGTGGGGTATGTTTTTCACACAAAGGGTGGTAGATGTATGGAACAAGCTGCCAGAGGAGGTAGTTGGGGGATATGGATCAAACGTGGGCAGGCGGGATTAGTGCAGATGGGACATGATGGGCCGAAGGGCCTGTTTCCACATTGTATCACTCTATGGCTCTATCTATCTTTCCCTCTCAAACCCATTCTCCTGCCTTCTCCCCATTACCTCTGACACCCGTATCAATCAAGAATCTATCAATTTCCTCCTGAAAAATTTCCATTGACTTGACCTCCACAGCAGTCTGTGGCAATGAATTCCACAGTTCACCACCCTCTGACTTAAGAAATTCCTGCTCATCTCCTTCCTAAAGGAATGTCTTTTAATTCCGAGGCTGCGGCCACTGGTCCTAGACTCTCCCACTAGTGGAAACATCCTCTCCACATCCACTCTATCCAGGTTTTTACCAGGCTGGGACAGACTGCAACAGCTTCACACCATGTCCCAAAGCTCGTGTCCTGTCCTGCATCACCCAAGGCAGTAGAGACATTATAGGAGAGGGCAAGCACCGTAACAAAGTAGCTCACGATAGTTTGGGTAACATTCAGGAATGTCTATGCATGTCACATCATGAATTTTACTGAAGAACGGTCTTGACCCGAAATATAATCTCCAGAGATACTGCCTGACTCACTGAGTTACTCCAGCACTCTGTGACATGTCATCTATCCATGTTCTCCAGAGATGCTGCCTGACCCGCTGAGTTACTCCAGCATTCTGTGAAACGTCGCCTCTTCATATTCTCCGCAGATGCTGCCTGACCCACTGAGTTACTCCAGCACTTTGTGTCTATTTTCCCTTCACCCATCTGCCCAAGCCCACTCTCCCCCCACCTTTCCTATGTTCCTTTCCACCCATAAACCTCTCTCTGCCTTTACATTTCACTCCTCTTTCAAATCTGCTTTACTTATCTACATTCATTTTTCTTCTTAACTTTTTAGTCATAGAATGATGCAGAGTGGAAACAAACCCTTCAGCCCAACTTGCCCACATCGACCAACATGTCCCATCTAAACTAGTCCCACTCACATGCTTTTGGCCCATACATCCATCTAAATCTATCCTATCCATGTATGTGCCCAAATGTCTCTTAAACATTGGGATAGTCCCAGCCTTAACTACCTCTTCTGGCAGCTCGTTCCATACACCCAGCACCCTTTGTGTGAAAAAGCTACCTCTCAGATTCCTGTTAATTTCTGAAATATTGGTCATAAATTTGGGGCAAAAATGCTCCAAAATAAGGCTCACAATGCATCAGAGAGCATCTAAAACCCCAGAGCTTCCAGAGCCCTTAAGCGGGCCCTGGACCCTGGCATCAAGAGACTTCACGCTTTGCGCTCATGATGTGCGCAGCGCGCACACTATTTCACATTAATTTTTTTTGTAATCCTGTCATGCCACCCCCCTTTTTGGGAAGCTTCGTACGGGCCTGTATGCTCTCTAGTGTTGGGCATTTCCCCCCGGGAAAAGATTATAACTGTCTCACACTGGCATGTAATATTTTCAAGGAGGAGATGGTAGCCTGTGCTTTTTTTATACCAATAGCAACAGCAGGAAATGGATCAACAAAGTCGATAAAAGTCACAAATTCAAAAGTGCGTTACTGCTTCTGTTTCTCACAGCAGGCACCTGCAACTGTGAGGTTGGGTTATATCTAGAAGAGCAATTACTTTGCTCAACAAATAGTGGAGTAACTTCCAATAGGGACGGACATTTAACATCCTGACAATCAACATCAGGTAAACACAAAATTATTAACAATTTGGCTTGTTGTACCTTGCAGTCTGATCATTTGGAAAATGTACTTTTATAATATATGATTTAAATTAAAGTTATTGGCAAAATTGTCATACGGTTTATCCAAAATAGTAAACATTTGCTTATTTAAATTTTCAAATTTGGTTTAAAACATGAATTAAGCAGAATTATGCACCTGGAGCAATAGTTTGCAAATTATACAGACCAAGGCAAGTGTAGTACACAGTTCAGCAATGTAATACAAATATCTTGGTCCATCTATGTAAAAGGAACTGCAGATGCTGGTTTAAACCGAAGATAGACACAAAAAGCTGGAGTAACTCAGCTGGGACAGGCAGGATCTCTGCAGGGAACTTAGAATGTGCGAGACATGTTCAAGACATTTTAGGCACGGAAAGATCTAGCTAAACTGTTGGATACCAGACGTGAATGGGCTACTATCGTGCTTCATGACTGAAAAATTGTATCATTTACAAATTACAATAAAGCGTGTTACTGAATGTTGAATTGATAAACGTTTTACAGGCAAATATCAGCAAAGGGGCATTTTAACAAAGGTTAGCAAAAATAGTTCACTAGTAATAATTTAATTCATCAATTCGAGGAAAGAGTAATTAAATAAAGTTATGCTGCAGTGCAGAACAGATCTATATTATGTCAAATCTCTAATTTGTGTTAGAATTAGACATAAACTCCAACATTAATTTTTACTGTGAGAGGATACTGGATCATCCAAATAAAACCTACATGGTCACAAAACGAGGTCAGGTCAATCTGGTCCACTGGAACTTGGAGGAAAGTGTTGGGTCGAAGCCGTGCCACGAAGTTGGCTGTAAAAAGCTTCACTTTCTTTTTACAGAAAACTATATTTTTAAACAAAGACTACATCTATTTATTTCCAGGTTGCTAAGTCTCGAGATTTGGCCAACAGTACAAAATGTGATATTTATTGACGCAAGGACATGAAATAAATCTGTTGTAAATTATATAATTCTGGATATACATCTATTTATAGCAAGAGCATTGGTTAATTTGCTGAAAACAGTAAATTCTCAGCAGCAGCTTTTCAGGTATTTTGCATTTCTTTTATCATCTAAAAACGTAACTAATTTATTCTGTTTTGACCTGCAAGTGAGCATTAAATAAGATGTCTGTATTTTTCCTCTCATCTTTCAAGATTTGTGTTTAAGCTTACTTTCTGATATCTGCCTGTTTCTAAAATTATATCGCAGACCTTGATAAAAATATGTGATTAACAAAAATAAAAGCAAGAATCTTAATGCACAGAAATTAACAGAAGCATAGAAGGAAATCTTTGTTCCAATGCTGGCCAACAAAAATTAGTAAAAGCCTTAACGAAGGGTCTTGACCCGAAATGTCACATATTCCTTTTCTCCGGAGATGCTGTCTGACCCGCTGAGTTACTCCAGCCTTTTGTGTCTATCTTCGGTTTAAACGAGCATCTGCAGCTCCTTCCTACATATGTAGTAAAAGCCTTATTGGGATTTCCAACTCTTGGTCTTCAGCGTAGCACCCCATCTAAGTATCCCTATCACAATCATTCCTTAAATCATGAATGTCAGAAGCCTACCACCCTCTGATGAAAATGTTTCTTGTTACCCCATCAGCATAATAGTTGAGAGACAAAAAATGCTGCAGTAACTCAGTAGGTCAGGCAGCAACTCTGGAAAAAATGGATAAGTGGCTTTTCGGGTCGGGAGCCTTCTTCAGACTTTTTATTAATCTTCATTATATTTTAGCATAATAGTTGGGGTGCTGCACTAATGGATAAGACGCTGCTTAAAATTAAGAAATCTCTCTCTCATCAATTTGAGAGTCTTTGGAACTCCAAGGGTGGATACGTTGTCTGTGAATATTTTTAATGCGGGAGAGAAATTTGCAGTGAATAATCTGCGACAGTATAATTTTCCTTAGGGCAGACGGCAATGTGGAGTTGAAGTTCAAATCAAATCAGTCACGGCATTATTAAATGGTGAATCAGATTCTATGGGAGAGTTGTCTTATCCGTCTCTAATTTATATGTGCAAATATATAATTTGCTGGCTGCTGTGGCGGTGCTGGCTCAAAGGGCCGAATGGCTTCCTCCTGCACCTATTTTCTATGTTTCTATAACAATTCAGAAGCTTGCATTCAATTCAAAGCAAAATTATTTAAAAAAATTATTTAAAAAAATTCTAAATTCAATTTAGCTGGGCAGCTATTTGCAATAAAAATATAAAACTCAATAATGTATAAATAAATGCACTGACACATGTTTTTGTCCATTTATTAATGTCAGCTACAACCACAATTGACCTTCATGATATTAAATGCAAGACCTGGTCTCAGTCAAAAGGAAATCAGATGTATATCGGTGGCAATATTAGGTGAGGTTTATTGCTGAGCGGATGTTGAAAATAATCCTTTAATGGAGGTGGGACAATCATTCTGTATTGTCGGTACCTTGCACCTTCTAATCCAAATTGTTGATGTAAACCACAAACAACAATGGGTCCAGCACCGACATTGCGGCACACCACTCATCATAGGCCTCCAGTCCAAAAACACTTTTCCACCATCACCCTCTGCTTCCTTCCATGAAGCCAATTTTGTATCCAACTAGCTAGCACACCTTGGATACCTTGTGATCTCATCTTCCAGAGCGGCTTACCATGCAGAAACTTTTAAAGGACTTTATCATTAACAGAAAATGCTTACATAGAACCATAGTCATAGAAACATAAAAAACATAGAAATTAGGTGCAGGAGTAGGCCATTCGGCCCTTCGAGCCTGCATCGCCATTCAATATGATCATGGCTGATCATCCAACTCAGTATCCCGTACCTGCCTTCTCTCCATACCCTCTGATCCCCTTAGCCACAAGGGCCACATCTAACTCCCTCTTAAATATAGTCAATGAACTGGCCTCAACTACCTTCTGTGGCAGAGAATTCCATAGATTCACCACTCTCTGTGTGAAAAAAGTTATTCTCATCTCGGTTTTAAAGGATTTCCCCCTTATCCTTAAGCTGTGACCCCTTGTCCTGGACTTCCCCAACATCGGGACCAATCTTCCTGCATCTAGCCTGTCCAACCCCTTAAGAATTTTATAAGTTTCTATAAGATCCCCTCTCAATCTCCTAAATTCCAGAGAGTACAAACCAAGTCTATCCAGTCTTTCTTCATAACAGTCCTGACATCCCAGGAATCAGTCTGGTGAACCTTCTCTGCACTCCCTCTATGGCAATAATGTCCTTCCTCAGATTTGGAGACCAAAACTGTACGCAATACTCCAGGTGTGGTCTCACCAAGACCCTGTACAACTGCTGGAAAAAAGCCCTTCAGCCCAACTTGCACACACCAACCAATATGTCCCATTTACCCATCCCACCTGCCTGTGTTTGGCCCATATCCCTCGAAACCTATCTAAATGTTTCTTAAATATTGCGATAGTGCCTGCCGCAACTACCTCCTTTGGTAGCTCGTTCCATACACCCACCACCCTTTGTGTGAGCAAGTTACTCCTCATGTTCCTATTATATCTTTCCCCCTCTCACCTTAAACATGTCCTCTGGTTCTCAATTCCCCTTTTCTAAGCAAGAGACTCTATGTGTCAACCCGATCTATACCTCTTATGATAGACACAAAAAGCTGGAGTAATTTAGCGAGTCAGACCGCATCTCTGGTGAAAAGGAATAGGTGACGTTTCGGGTTGAGTTCCTTCTTCAGACCCGAACTGAAACATCACCAATTCCTTTGTTCAGCATCCTCTTTATTCTCTTAGGTCCCAGTAGATTGTAACACTGCAAATGGCATGAACATATTCAACAAAGGAGGTAGAAGAAAGCAGGAAACTGTTAGCCTGTCTGACATATGTGAAGAGGGTATCTTGACTCGAAAGGTCAATATTCCTTTGTTCCAGATATGCTGTCTGACCCACTGAGTTACTCCAGCTTTTTGTTTCTAACTTCGATTTAAACTATCATCTGCACTTTCTTACAACACGATTCCTCTTATGACACTTCCTCTTTTATACACTTCCTACTTCTTGAATTTACATCTTTCTTATACATTGTTAAATAGATATAACAACAAACATTGAATGCGAAGACCAATCATGCTGACAGACATTTCTTCTCAGACTTTCTACAACATATCATTTTAATGAAATGTTCTAGCCAATTTAGATTCCCAGCAAATGAAAGCTTTATTGCTAACTAGACTAAGTGGGACCCGTTGGGTCCCAGCTTCACACGGGAGGGCTGGTCCCCCAACGCAATATCCACCTGTTCACCAATTCCAATATTGCTGGCCAGTGGGGGGGGGCTTTCTGGAGCACTAGTATGGGTGTTGTGGGTCAAAGGGACTGCTTTCCAGACCACATAAAACCACATAAATTCACATAAAACCACATAAAGGGCACTCAGTTCAGTAGACACTCAGCATTGTGTAGATTCCCAGCTCAGACTGAGAGTCATGGCCTCTCCCTCGCCACCTTGCAGTGACTGAGCCACGTCCAGACTTACGGGTTTTATAGTCCCCCCCCCCCCCCCCCCCCCCCCAGAAGGGGCAAGGCCTTCATCATGGTGATTGTAAGGAGAGAGAATCTCAAGATTTTTAAAACACTAATAAATCTTTTATTTTTCATTGATGGGAAAAATCCTCGGGGCCTGATCAGCGGAGGAGAACTCTGAGTAAGATGGCCAAAATAATCACAGACATATTTGGTAGCCTTTTTTCTAAAATCAAATACAACAGCATAAACAGGAAGCGGTCAAGATGAGACTTTATTACAACATTTTCTCTCTTTCGCTCTCGTTCATATATTTCGGATCAAAATGGAAATGATTGCATCAGCATTATATTTAAAGGAAAATGTTTGATCCATGAGTGTAGAACACCCCTTAAATCTAGCCGACTCACATAAAATATGCCACCAAAAATAATTTATACCCTCAGCAAAAGTTCTTTGTAAGTATTGCCAAACATTCAAATTTAATCAAGTAAATTCCATTATGTTTATTAGTTTTTATGCTTTACTTCGATCACTCCTGCAACATTCCTATCCACCGATGTCTATAAGGAGCATTGAAATAGAAATAGGTGTCTCACCCCCTCAAGCCAGCTCTGCCATTCACCCAGATGGCAACGGATCCATACTTTTGGATCACTGGTTGGTATGGACTCGGCGGGCCGAAGGGCCTGTTACCACGCTTAATCTCTAAACCAAACTAAAAAGACAAGGAGAAAATCTAACCAAGAACCATGCCAGTACATTGGAGTGGAAGGTTGCTCTTCATTTCATAGTCCATTGGTTCCTTTCTTATTTTCTCCAGGCTTCCGTTTTCTCATCTAGTGTTCCCATCAGCTTTTCCATCTTTAACTTTTCCCAGTCAAAGTTCCCACTTTATAATTTGTCGTAAATGCAGTTTGCTGATTTTATAATTGGCTTTATTCATTCACAAGATGTGCAAATGTTTTCCATAGAATGTGCCTGGCACACTGCTCTTTCGATGAGGCAGAGGTTGTGACTGTCAGACCCAGCCAAGGAAGTTTAGTTGGGATCTTGCATTCCTTTCAATAACCACAGCTGTGGTGCAGCAGAAGTGGAGAAGGTGGATGTTTAAGACAGTGAGCAGGTGCTAATTATGATATTTGCTTCACCGTGAATGGTATGGCGGCATTTGAATGATGTTGGAGCCAAGTGATTGAAGACTATATTTAGCTCACTTCCAACTTGCAAATTGTGGAAGTGAAATGGTTTGGGTAGTGTACTGGGTGAATTACTCACTGCAGAACATCCTTTCTTGTGCTGGTAACCAGGGTGTTGACGTAGGTAACTGTTTCAGTAAAACTATTCATCAATGTTGACAGTACATGACTCAGCATTGAAAGTCAGGGACAGTTGGGTAGATACTGTTGAGCTGCTGATGATGAATATCTGACTTGTGTAGCATGGTAATCAGTTGTCTTTTACCAGCCCAAATATAAATGTTGCCCAGACCTTGCCGTACACAGGTGTGGACAGCATCGTGAAATGTTTCAAATGTAAAGGTTTACGTTGAACAGTCATGAGTGAACATTCGCACAGCTGAACTAATGAAGGAAGGAAGGTGTGTGATGAAGCAACTGAAGAGGATGTAGCTCGGGTAATTAACCTACGGAAGTTCTGATGTGATATCCAAAGCTGTTGACAGGTCGCTCACAACCATATTCCCTTGTGTAAAGTATGAATCCAACCTACGGATGAAGTGGGAAGAAGAAAGGAAGAAGTGGAGCCAGTGGGCTGAGGGAGAGCTGAGAAGGGGAGGAGAAAGTAGGGACTACATGAAATTAGAGAAGTCAATGTTCATACCGCTGGGGTGCAAACTGCCCAAGCGAAATATGAGGTGCTGCTCCTCCAATTTACGGTGGGCCTCACTCTGGCCATGGAGGAGGCCCAGGACAGAAAGGTCAGATTCGGAATGGGTGGGGGAGTTGAAGTGTTGAGCCACCGGGAGATCAGGTCGGTTATTGCGAACCGAGCGGAGGTGTTCAGGGAAGCGATCGCCAAGCCTACGCTTGGTCGCACCGATGTAGGGCAGCTGACATCTAGAGCAGCGGATGCAATAGATGAGGTTGGAGGAAGTGCAGGTGGAAAGACTGTTTGCGTCTTTGAATGGAGTCAAGGGGGGAGGTAAAGCGACAAGTGTAGCATTTCTTGCACCGATGACGCCGATTCTCGCTCCCTCATCAGTAACTCAAAAAAAATAATGCTACACTTGTCGCTTTACCTCCCCCCTTGACTCCATTCAAGGACCCAAACCGACTTTCCAGATGCGGAAAAGGTTCACCTGCACCTCCTCCAACCTCATCTATTGCATCTGCTGCTCTAGATGTCAGCTTCTCTACATCGGCGTAGGCTTGGCAATCGCTTCGCCCACCACCTCCGCTCGGTTTGCAATAACCAACCTGATCTCCCGGTGGCTCAGCACTTCAACTCCCCCTCACATTCCGAATCTGAACTTTCTGTCCTGGGCCTCCTCTATGGCCAGAGTGAGGACCACCGTAAATTGGAGGAGCAGCACCTCATATTTCGCTTGGGCAGTTTGCACCGCTGCGGTATGAACATTGACTTCTCTACTTTCAGGTAGTCCTTACTATCTCCTCCCCTTTTCAGCTCTCCCTCAGCCCATTGGCTCCATCTCTTCCTTCCTTCTTCCCCGCCCCCCCCCCCCCCACTCTCACATTAGTCTGAAGAGGGGGTTCGACCCGAAACGTTGCCCATTTCCTTCGCTCCATAGATGCTGCCTCACCCACTGAGTTTCTCCAGCAATTTTGTCTACCTTCGATTTTCCAGCACCTGCAGTTCCTTCTTAAACAAAACTATGGATGAAGGGTTTCACTTCAATCCCATTTATTTCAGGTTTGCAATGGATCCTTGAAATCAAATACTGAATTTATGCCAAGAGCAATTACGTATAATTTGCCACTGAATTTGCCACCTTTGGTCCACAATTGTGCCCAAACTGTAACGTTGTCTAGAACAAAGGGATTCTGCAGGAAATCAAAATGTCTTTCGTGGTGCAATTTTTTTTTTTACCTGAATCAAACCTAGCATGTGAGGGGAATTTAGCAGCACGTGGGGTGCTCAAAATAACTACAGTGGTTTGCTAAACATTTTGTAAATGTCACAATCATTAAAATTCTGACCTTTAAAATCTTCAGAGGATGCCACAGGCTCCCACAACCATCCCTGTCTCATTGCAAACACTTCCCAAGTACCTAATGTTATTTGTCTTACTTGAGGGTACTTGGGGGAAGACGCAAATTGTCAAATTCTTTGTGTAGTTCTAAAAAAAAATGCAAATATAAGGCACATGAACATTCCTGGCCGCTAATTATGCAGCTTCAGGTTGACTAAAGACATGGTCAAGAGGCTTTCCAAACCCCCATCGTGTGAACATTTGTCTCTTGTTCCAATTGGTTTACTTTAAATTAAAATTCTATTGAACCCCTTTACTTTTTTTCTCGATACAAATAAGCAGCCAATGTTGACCAATTTTTAATGCGGCATGAAATGTAGTTTTCATTAATTCAAGAATTGTCTGCTACCAGGATTACTGTGCAGTGCCACTCACAGACCCCACACCCCCAAAACAATGCCCCCTCCTATCTTCATGCGCCTCCCTGCCCACATGGACTCTTACCAATTTCACCCCCCTCCCCCCTGCAACTTTCCTCCCTCTGGCTCTTCAAACCTGTCTTAAACCCTCCTTTCTATTTCTTATTTCTGGCCTTTGTTCCATTTGCCTATCAATCCCCCTGGCCTGCTACCTGCCACGCTTTGTCCTGCCTATCCCCTTTTCCAGCTTTCTTCTCACCCCCTGTAATCAGGCAGAAAAAGGGTCTCAACCCAAGATGTCACCCATCGTTTTTCTCCACGATTGCTGGCCGACTGAGTTCCTCCAGGACTTTGTGGCCTTTAGTGTTTTAAACAGTATCTGCAGTTCTGTTTCTACATTTTTATTGCATATTGTTGGTCTTTTTACCGAATGAAAGGGGATGCTTGGCACGGAGAGAATGTAACAGATAGATTTGCTGGGATGAAGCGAGGTTAGATCTAGTAAGTCTCTGTTCACTGAATTTTAATAGAATACTAGACCAAGTGCAGACCCGTTGGGTCTGTTCCCCCAACTTGCGGTTGTGGGGGGGGAGGCGGCATGCAGCGTCACACACACTAACTATCCCCCACCCCCCCCGCACTCACGCTAATTACCCCCTTGATATTATATTAATATTATTAATTTGCTCCTTTTACCCCATAACCACCCTATCTACTGACGCATAGCCCCCAACTTGCAGTCACATCTAGAGAGGTGGGGGGGGGAGGGGGGTCTAGAGAGTGAGGGCAGAGAGAGAAGGGGCAGAGACACACAGAGAGACAGAGACACAGAGAGATGGGCAAGAGGGAGAGGGGGGTGGAGAGGGGGAGAAGAGGGAGGTTGGGTGAGGGGTGAAAGGTGGGGGAGGGTGAGAGTGAGGGGGAAAGAGAGGGGGTGCTGAGAGGGGGGTGAGGGGGAGAGGTGGGGAACAGGGAGGGGGAGGGAGGGGGGGGGGGAGAGAGGGGGGGAGAGGAGAGCGGGAGAGAGAGGGTGTGCTGAGAGGGGGGTGAGGTGAGGGGAGGGGGGTTTAGGGGAGGGACGGTGGGGGAGGGGATGGAGGGGAGGAGGGGGAGAAAAAGAGGGGAGAGAGAGAGAGAGGGGGAGGGGGGAGAGGAGAGGGGGGAGAGGAGAGGGGGGTGAGGAGAGGGGGGAGAGGAGAGGTGGGAAGAGGGGGGAGAGGAGAGGGAGGTAGAGGAAAGGGGGGGCGAGAGGAGAGGGGGGAGAGGAGAGGAGATGGGGGGAGAGGGGGGGAGAGGAGAGGGGGGAGAGGAGAGGACAGGAGATGGGGAGAGGAGAGGGGGGAGAGGAGAGGGGGAGAGGAGAGGGGGGGGGGAGAGGAGAGGGGGGAGAGGAGAGGAGATGGGGGGAGAGGGGGGGAGAGGAGAGGGGGGAGAGGAGAGGACAGGAGATGGGGAGAGGAGAGGGGGGAGAGGAGAGGGGGAGAGGAGAGGGGGGAGAGGAGGGGGAGAGGAGGGGGGGAGAGGAGGGAGAGGGAAGGGGGGTAGAAGAGAGGGGGAGAGGAGAGGGGGGGGGAGAGGGGGGGGGAGGAGATGGGGGAGAGGAGCTGGTGGGGGGGATGGGGAGAGAGGTGGGTAGAGAGAGAGAGAAAGGGAGAGAGACAGGGGGGGGAGAGAGAGAGAAAGAGAGAGGGATAGGGAGAGAGAGAGGTGGGGAGAAAGTGGAGGGGAGAGAGAGAGAGAGTGCCTTTTTACTTCAACCCAAACCCCCCAAACAACCATTTGCAGGCAGTGCTTTTTTACTTCAAACTAACCATATTTTCATTTTCAAACCAAATTAAGGGTACTCATAGAAGTGTAGACATTTGTTCAGTGTTATTCATAGCTCAGAGTGACCTCCATCTTGCAGAGAGTGAGTGAGGCACACCACTTCCTGGTTTTATAGTCCCTCCCCCTCCCTCCAGTAGGGGCAGCAGAGGGAATGGTGAATTTTTTAAAACATTAATTTCTCTCTGATTTTTCATCGATGGGAAAAATTCTCTGGTCCAGGAAGGCAGACGTGGGCTCTGATCGAGGTGGCCAAAAATGACGGCCGTAGGTGTAGGCGTTGTCTCAGAAATCGCAGCACAGTGGGCCAAAAGCGGTCAAGATCAGACTTTTAGTAATATAGAAGGGGAGATCTCACTGAAGATGCATAATTCTGACAGGACACCACATGTCTGGGAGGATGTCTGGGCTGGTCTAGGTCAATGGTCACAGTTTCAGGACATGAGCCGAGGAAATTTAGGCCTGAGATGAGGAAAATCCTCTTCACTCAGAGTGTCATGAATCGGAGGACAAGTTACTGAATATATTTCAGAGGGAGGTAGATGTCTTGACACAACAGGCATCAAGGGTGTATAAAGGGAGAGCAGCAATATGATATTGTGATAGAGGATCAGTTGTGATCTTAGTGAATATAGAGGAGTAGCCTCGAAGGGCAGAGTTTCCCACTCCTGATCCAACTTTTCCATGTTTCGATACTTGTATGATTGCAGAGCAAGAGGAACAAAGATAAACATGATGATGAACTAACAAAAAGAAAAATCAATTTCTGAAGAGTTAGACATCGGAAGTCTCCAAGAACACTCTGAGGTTCAGATATTAACTGTTCAGAATGAAAATCTGGAGCTATGTTCGAGGTAACAATATTATGACATTATAATAGAACATTTTAGCATAACTTATATAAAATCATACTTATGGATTTGTCTTTTTTCCAGTTTGCCATCTGTTTATTCTTTGTGAGGGAATAGTACTGGCCTCGCCCAATACAAGTACTGTCGCCACAGTGGGAGAACAGATCATGTTCTGTGTAAATCTCCAGGAAGAATATAACTATATGGTAGAACTTGCCAGCACTCCAGACATTTTTATAGCAAAATGGATAGTCAACACTTTAGTAAAACCTGAGACCATACAACCCATGTATGAAGGCAGAGTGCGATGGAACATGAACGGTTCCTTGATGTTGGATAATGTTCAGATCAGTGACAGTAAAATATATACCATAACAATCTCCTTGCTCAACGTAGATACAGATGACACTCAAAAACATGTTTTTGATTTGTCTGTGTTTGGTAAGTACTGATTGGTGACAATTAATCTGTCCACGTATTTATTGAAAACTCTATTTCAGTAATCATAACTGAGGTTAAGCGATAATCCATGATATGCAGTGAGGTCTATTAATGTCAATTAGTAACCAAGCATAATGCACCAATTCTATGTTTGCATGTTGCCATAACTTCTGCTTAATGCTTTTATCATTAACCTTTGCAATGTAATCAAAATATGTTTTGTAGAAGGATAGATCACTCTGTTTCATGTTGGAAAATGTACATTGTTCTAACTAGTGTTGAGTGTTAATCACTCAGCTACAATTATGGCAAAGTAGTATTAATTATTTTTATTTTTATTCATTTAAAGCAGCCAATTCAATTCACATGAATAAAAAACAAAAGCTTCTGATACTGAAAATGTAAAACTAAATATATGTTTATTTAGGAAAACCAATTAATTCTCTATCCATGTTAACCTCATCTCTGTTTTAGAACGAATTACCCAGCTAGTGGCGAATATTAATTCTGACTGTTCATCTCTGAATATAATTCTGAACTGCTCTGTCTCTTCTGGAACTAATGTCACATTTCTTTGGAGAAAAAATCCATACATGGAGCCTCTGACGGCGTGTACAATGGATCAGACCTAGTGATCAATAGGAGCATTGAAGCGGAACAACATGTGTACATATGTCAAGCAAAGAATGCGGTCAGCAATGCAACTAGTGACGCAGTGACACCAGAGAAATGTCATAAAGATGATAAAGGTGGGAGAAGTGATAAAACTAAATCTTTATTCAAAGCTTTTTCATAGTATTCACATTTCCCTTCAACTAATCATTGCTGAGATTAGTTTAGTTTAGAGACCCAACATGGAATGAGGCCCTTCGGCCCATTGAGCCCACAAAATACATTCATCAGCACTGGGTCTAAATACCAGAAATATCTCCCCAACTTTATTGAGGGAGGACCTTCACAGATCCATATCCCTCCATATCCATGTGCCTATCTGAAAGCACTTAAACACCACTGTCATATCTGCCTTCACCATCATCCCTGCCAGCGTGTTTCCAGCACCCACCACTCTAGGTGTAAAAAACCTTGCCTCAAAGAAACTGCATTAGTTCATGGACATTTAGGGAGGGACAATAAATGCTGGACATGCTGCGCCAACATCCTGAAATAAAGCGAGAGGTTACTTCTTTGAGTCTCACTGATCGACTTCTCCCCACAGTCTGGAAGTCTGATGACATGGAATCTTTTCAAAGAATAAATTAGTTTAAACCACCAACGTGATTTGGTAACATTTTGATCAAATAAATCAAAATGTATTTGGAAGTTATTAAACACACATTTAAATTAATTTCAAGTATATACAGATCATTGGTAGATAATTCTTGTTTATCCACCTGTACTACAAAGTGTCATTTAAATAAGCTTACTATTTATGCTATGAAATTAATAAATTCAAATTTTCACTTTAGGTTACTTGCGATGGATGATTTCAATCGGTCTTATACCAGTTGTACTTATTGCTGTGGTTTCATTCATGTCTATAAAAGCAGGTAATGAAATAACAAGTATTTAATCAAATTGTGTTTTTATGATATTTCAGCAGCAGATTTCTCAAGTCTCAGCTATTTTGAGGCAATAAATCATCTCTTGGAATGCTTCAGAAATGCATTCTCCAGATTCCTGGCACGATTAGGGTAGAGAAAGGTAACGATACAATACGATACGATAGAACTTTATTAATCCCAAGAGGGAAATTGGTCTGCCAATAGTCATAAAGCACAAGATACATGAAACATGAAATTTAAGTGACAAGTGGAATGTCCAGGATTGGTGTTGTGCAAGGATTGGGGGGGGGGGGGGGGGGAGGGGAGCGGGGGGGGGGGGGGGGGGGGGGGCGGGGAGACAGTCTACCCCATGACAGAAGGGGGAGGAGTTGTTCAGTTTGATAGCCACATTGAAAAAGGATCGCCTGAGGTGTTCTGTGCTGCATCTTGGTGGAACCAGTCTGTTCCGGAAAGTGCTCCTCAGGTTGACCAGTGTGTCAAGGAGGGGGTGAGCTGTATTGTCCAAGGTGCTCCGCAGTTTGAGGAGCATCCTCCCCTCCAAGACCACCTCCAATGAAACCAACTCACTCCCAGGATGGAGCCAGCCTTCCTGTTGAGCTTGTTGATTCCGTTGGCATCAACGGCCTTTGCCCTGCTGCCCCAGCACATGTCAGTGAAGAAGATGGCACTGGCCACCACCGATTTATAGAACATCTGCAGCATCTTACTTTATACATTGAAAGAGCGGAGCCTCCTCAGAAAGTACAGGCGGCTCTGTCCCATATACAATGCCTCAGCATTCCTGCACCATTCCAGTTAACTGTCCAGGTAAACTCGAAGGTACTTGTATTCCTTGGTAAACTGCACATCCACACCTTTGATGGAGACAGGGGACAGGGGTGTTCCTCTCCTTCTAAAGTCCATTACTAATGTATGCAACAGCCGGCAGCGGTCTGCAGAACTCCAGCTGGTGCGGCGTCTACAGCCCGGGATCTCACGTTGGGGACCCGGGGGAAGAAGCTTCCACCGCCGGCCCGCGGCCATCTTCTACCGCGGGTGCGGCATGGACTTAACGTCACCCCAGGAGGGGAGCTTCGACCGCCGGCCCTGCAGTCTGTGGTGCTTCCGGCTGCGGCATGGCAGGTACTTTAAAACTTTGACCGCCGGCCTGCGGCCTACACCAGCCTGAAGCCGCGGTCTCTGGTTGGGAAGAGCCGATCCTGGACTCACCTTGAATTTGACTTTGTCCCTTACCATCTGGACGCCCGCAGCAACGGCTGTGGAGGGTGGTGGTCCCGACCACGGGGGAAAATGGAGGAGGACTGGCCAAGCTCTGTGCCTTCCACCACAGTGATGAATGCTGTGGTGGATGTTTGTGTAAAATTTTAATGTGGTTGTGTTCTTTATTATTGTACCGCTGCTGGCAACCCAAATACCACCGACCTTGGTTGTGTGGCAATAAAATTATTTCTATTCTATTTCTATGCAATTTTGCAAAAGCTTTTCACCTGGAAGGAGCTGGGAACAATTTGTCAGATAAATGTTTCACAAATATTCTTAAGACGGCCCAGTGGCACAGCGGTAGCGTTGCTGCCTTACAATGCCAGAGACCGGGCTCCATCCTGTTGGTACGGAGTTTCTTCCTTCTCCCTGTGATCGCATGGGTTCTCTGGTTTCCTCCCACAGTCCAAAGACGTACAGGTTTGGAGGTTAATTGGCTTTGCTAAGTTGTAAAATTGCCCCTAGTTTAATTTAGAGATACAGCGCGGTAACAGGCCCTTCGGCCCTCCGAGTCTGCACCGACCAATGATCCCTGCATATTAACACTATGCTACACACACTAGGGATAGTTTACACTTATACTAAGTCAATTAAACTACAAACCTGTATATGTTTGGAGCGAGGGAGGAGACCAAAGATCTTGGAGAAAAACCCAGGCAGTCACAGGCAGAATGTACAAATTCGATACAGATGGTACCGGCAGCAGCAACTCTACCGCTGCGCCACCGTGTCGCCCCTAGTGTAAGTCTACGTGGTGATCGCTGGTCGGCGCTAACTTGGTGGGCAAAAGGGTTCGTTTCTGCACTGTATCTCTAAAGTAAAGACTAAAATAAAGCTTAAAATAAGAAGTTTATTGAATTGCATTGGTTCACTTATAGCAATGTGAAGGTGCATGCAAAGGTACAAAATATACAGAACTTTATATATTAACAAATTGCAAACCATGTATGACAGTTTACATTCTGGAATCAACCTTCTTTTTAAAACTTTAGCAATAGGTGAAAACTGAATGAACTGAAGTTTAAAGTGTTCAATTTTATGTATGGTCTAAAAGACAAATTCATGCAATTATCTGAAGTACTTCCCTTGCCATTCACCACTTCCTCTGCTAAGTTCATCCACTCTTAAAGGATGACCATTTATAGGTTTATAAAAGATATCTTGCGAATGAAACATAAACCAAAGGAATAGTTAGATCTCAAGCCGGGTGTTGAGCAGCCAGGTTGTTGTCTCTGCGTCAATGTCTGCCAGGCTCTGAGCTCCATTTGGTGGGTGGTAGAGCGGGCACCCAGAGATGACATGGTTGGCTGTCTGTTGTTCTGCTGCGCATTCACAGGCTGGGCTCTGCGGAGCCCCCATCTCCACACGCTGGCATTGAAACGCCCAACTCCAGTACCAAGTCTGTTGAGCTTCACCCATGCTCCTCTGGGGAGGACAGATCCTAGACAGCTTTTATCTGGTGAAAGGTTATAAAAGGTCTATAAAATCATGAGGAACATTGAAAAAGAGAATAACCAGTCTTTTCACTCGGGTAAGGAAGTCTAAAACTAGAGGGCATAGGTTAATGTAATAGGGGAAAGGCATAAAAGGGACCTGACAAACAACACAGAGGGTGGTGCAGTTATGGAACATGTTACCAGGGCAAGTGATAGAGATGGGTACAATGACAACGTTTAAAAAGATGCTTAGTTAAGTACATGGATAGGGAAAGGATTGGAGGGAATTGAGCCAGACACAGGCAAGTGGGACTAGCTTGGTTCAGTAACTTGGTCAGCATAGATCAGATAACCAAAGGGGTTGTTTCTGTAACATTAGTTCTATGACTTTATGCTCCTGCCTTCATTGAAATCTAACAGTTCAAGAGAAAAATAAGATTCACATCAGTATGAACAATACTTCTTTGTTTGCCTTTGTAGGTAGAGAGACTCAGGAACGTAATGAACCAACAGGTGTCTTCACATATGAACTGAATGAACCTACGTCTGATGTTGAAACACCCGACACACCCAATGACCCCAGGTTACATCACTGCTGAAGTGTTCAGAAGCATCAAGAGATGTATTTTATCAACCACACTGAACCCAGCAGAATTGCCCAACCATTCGCGGAGGAATATGTTTATGAACGACAGTAAAACCCCAATAATCTGGTATCGATCATTGGGAAATCCAGATGATTCAGAATCTGTCTCACTGGTGATGTTGCCCACATTCCATGTTAACCCACCAGGTCCGGTCTCATACTCCTTTTAAACTTACCAGGACACCATCGCCAAACTCTGTACACGCTCACCAGGGGCCCATTCCCATACTCTGCAGCCAGAAACAAACTACAGGAAGAACTCAGCAGTTCGAACAGCATCTGCAAAGGGAAATGGACAGTCGATGTTTTAGGTCAGGATCCTTCACCTGGAGTAGTATAAAGGATCCCCACGCAAAGTGTTGACTGCCCATTTCCCTCCACAGATAAAGATGGGCTGAGAACACAGCTGTAAATTCTAACTGTAATAAAAAAGGTATTTTGCTACAAATCATAAATTTGTCAATTCTGCTGTTGCAATTCCATAATTAAAGCCGGCTACTTTCTACTTTCTGATGTATTTATTACAGGCTTGTCTTTTTCTCTTCTCTGGTTTGAATTCCTAAATATAAACAGCAGAGGCTGATGCGTAGTCACAGGAAATAAACTCTGCAGAAATATTAACCATTGAATCTACTATTGTGTTCAGGTCAGTTGTTCCAGTAGAATTGATTGTGGTCATGAATGCACAATGCAAAGCAACAGATTCTGTTAAAGGCAAGCAACACCGTTTCGCTGGCGGTGACTACAAGACTTGAGCAGGGCTATTCAAAGTTGCAGTACATAGAAAATAGTGAAGTCGCCCATACATTATGATTAAGGCATTTGCAGTAAAGAGCTACAGTGATCAAAACATGAAGAGAACGGCGGAACTTGTTTAACAACCAATTTTTGTGCTCAAGGGATAGCTGCCAGAGGTGAGCGGGCCAGCAGAAGGCGCGGAGGTCCTGGCGGCCGCTCGTAGCCACACGAGCAGCTTCCCTCCCCGGCCACAATGCGGTGGCTCCAGGCCCGGAGCACCGCGGCAGCGATGATTGAGTGAGTTACTGGCATGATCTCCGAACCCCTCCTTCCCAACGCTCCTGCCTTCCCCGGAACTTTACCCCTGGCCAGACTCCCCACACACGCTGCGAAAGGAACTCTCCCTCCAATTGGTCCTTTGTACTAGTATTGTCATTCAATTAGATCACAACTGATTCCTCCCGTTTTTCCCACCATCTCTCCATCTGCCGTCACCCTCCACCCCCCACCCATTTAGTAATTCAGAAAGAAGGAGATTTGGAAGCCTTGGGCAAATTGAATTGTTACTTTCTTTATTTTTATTTTTTATTTTTAGAGGAGAACAATCTGCGCATGCGCGGTTTAAGATTAAAAAAAAGCCGACTGACTGTCTACCCTGAGTAATTACTCACGGCACGTGCCTGAATATGATAATTCTATGAAAATTGTTCCCAATTGGGCCCCGCACCTCCTAAGGCCGACCCTGGCTGGCAGGTTAAACCTGACCGGAAACCACAATCCTTGCTCGTATATATGCATATGACTTCAGGCACAGAGACCACTAAGCAGTTCCCTTCTCTCTGAACTCCCACTGCCCCTTCAAATGTACCAACAATCCCCTTGCCCAAAGTCACTAACCTTTCTTCAATAGAGAGATTTGGGTGGGGACAAGGCTGGCAATGTAAGGGCAAATGGGTTTGGTAGGTCACGAAGGCTAGGGGAGAAAAGTAGGCAAATGGTGTCAGGTAAGGAAAGGAGGATTGATATGTGAAGCTGTAGAACATGGAAGAAGGGGAGGGAAGAGGAAAAAAGGAAATATGGGGCTGGGGATGGGAGATGAGCATATGAAGGATGAGAAAATGACTAGGGTGACTAGAATAGAATGTCTTTTATTGTCATTCAAACAGCTTGGTTTGAACGATTTTTCATTCCTAGTCTTAACATTACAAAAAAAACCAAGACACACACTTAACACAATTTACACAAATATCCATCACAGTGAATCTCCAACACCTCCTCACTGTGATGGAAAGCAAAAGTCTTATCTCTTCCCTTTGTTCTTCTCCCGAGGTCCAGCAGTCCAACTGCAGCGTTGAGGCGACTGGGGATCCCGATGTTAAAGCCCCCGGTGGGCGGTGGTAAGCCCCGCGGCCGTTTAAGCCACGCCGGGCGATGTTAGGCCCAACTCTGAGTCATTTAAACCCCGCAATTCGGGCGGGAGAAGTTGCCGTTGCGAGAGCTCCAAAAAGCGGTCTCCCACCAGGGACCTGTGAGCTCCCGATGTACCTGTCCACCGGGCCTGCGGCCAGAGCCTCCGAAGCTCCGACGTCGGGTCGTAGCCGCGCGCCACCACAGCTCTTCCCGTTCCGAAGTCGGCCAGGTCTGCGATGGCGAGTCCGCAGGCATCGTGACTGGAGCCCTCAGGTTGGTTGAAGGCCGCCGCCGGCTCCACGATGTTAGGCCCAATGACATCGGAGACCCGACAGGGAAAAAGTCGGGTTACCGTACAGGGAAGAGATTAAATGATTTCCCTCACCCCCCACATATACACAGATAAAAAAATAATAAAAACTAGAATCTAAAACATACATTTAACGAGACAAAAATAAAAGGTGGCAGTTTGTGCAATTTGTGTCTATCTTTAATGTTCATACCATTGGCTGCAAGCTAACCAAATGGAAATGTGAGGTGTTTTTCCAGTTTGCATGTAACTTCACTCTGGCAATGGAGGGGGCCAAAGACAAAAGGTCAGTGTGGGAAATGAAGTTAAAATGGTTTGAGCAAACGCTTTTTATGCTTGGAGTTTGAGCATTCAGCTAAGGTCAAAGCCAAACCAAAGCATTTAGCCAAGCCAAGGTGTTCATGTTGCCAGAGGCAGTTGCAACATTTTTCTTTGGTTACTATGAGATTTGGTAAATTTCAAATATCAACTTGAATGAAAGCTGAGGTGTAAAGATCATTGTGACAGGAAATACCAATTTAATATTAAAAAATATTTAATATTAAATTGTTTGACTATTTTAAATTAAGAGTGTACTTCAAAAATGGACATTCATTCAGAAGTGTTTCGATTTTGGGTAGACACAAAATGCTGGAGTAACTCAGCGGGACAGGCAGCATCTCTGGAGAGAAAGAATGAATGACATTTCCCGAAACGTCACCCATTCCTTCTCTCCAGAGATGCTGCCTGTCCCGCAGTTACTCTAGCATTTTGTGTCTACCTTTCAATTTAAACCAGCAACCGCAGTTTTATCCTACAGTGTTTAGTTTAGAGGTACAGTGCTGAAACAGGCCCTTCGGCCCGCTGAGTCTGCACTGACCAGCGATCCCTGTACGTTAACACTATCCTACACACACTAGGGACAATTTACAATTATACCAAGCCAATTAACCTACAAACGTGTACCACTTTGGTGTGTGTGAGGAAACTGGAGATCCCGGAGAAAACCAACGCAGGTCACCGGGAGAACGTACAAACAATGTACAGACAAGTAGTCAGACCCGTAGCCAGCATTGAACCCAGGACCCTGGTGCTGTAAGTCAGCAACTCTACCGCTGCGCCACCATGTCACCCGTGTGCCCCAAAGTGTTCTTTGGCTCAATCTAACAGTCAGATGTGTGCTTCACTCACATGCTTCTGTACCTATCACGTTGCTTATTGTTTACGCACTGATATGTGAAGTTTATCATATCTCATAATCGCCAAAACAATCTTTACATTTTATTTCAGGATAGCCTCCGGCATAATGAAGAATACTTTGCCAGATTGTCACGGGATCATTGTATATAATTATTGGTATATAGTCCCTAGAGGGTGTGGGAAGGAACTGCAGATGCTAGTTTAAACCAAAGATAGACAAAAAAAGCTGAAGTATCTCAGCGGGTCAAGACAGCATCTCTGGAGATAAGCAATATGAGACTTTTCCGGTTGAGACTAAAGAAGGGTCTCGACCCGAAATGTCATGAAGGTGATAAAGGTGGGAAAGATGATAAAACAAAATCTTTATTCAAAACTTTTTCATAGTAAATAGTTTCAAACACCAATGTGATTTGGTAACATTTTGATCAAATAAATCAAAATGCATTTATGGACTTACAACAAGCATAAGGTGCAACAGTAATTTAAAAAAATAAATGGCGCCAGGATCTGGTAACGGGGGATGAAAAATATGGTTGGTATATCCCTTTTTGCAGTTTTTTTATAATAGAGCGATTGTTTCTCTTTTTTTCCTTTCTTTTCTAGGGTCTATTTCTTAACTTACTTCTCTAACTCTCTTTCTAATGGGCTTTCTTTTCCCAACACTTTCTTGCACTATCACGACTCTTTCTCACTTTCCTTATTTCTTTTATTTCTATCTCTCTTAAAGCTCAGAAAATGAAGGGGTACAACAAATGTAATAAGACCCCCCCCCCCCCGGGAAAAGGTTCTAACTGTCTCATGTAATATATTCAAGGAGGAGATGGTAGCCTCTGCTTTTTTTTTATACCAATAGCAACAGCAGGAAATGGATCAACAAAGTCGATAAAAGTCACACATTCAAAAGTACGTTACTGCTTCTGTTTCTCACAGCAGGCACCTGCAACTGTGAGGTTGGGTTATATCTGGAAGAGCAATTACTTTGCTCAACAAATAGTGGAGTAACTTCCAATAGGGACGGACATTTAACATCCTGACAATCAACATCAGGTAAACACAAAATTGTTAACAATTTGTCTTGTTGTACCTTGCAGTCTGATCATTTGGAAAATGTACTTTTATAATATTTGATTTAAATTAAAGTTATTGGCAAAATTGTCATACGGTTTATCCAAAATGGTAAACATTTACAAATCTAAATTTTTAAATTTGGATTAAAACATGAATTAAGCAGAATTTTGCACCTGGAACAATAATTTGCAAATTATACAGACCAAGGCAGCTGTAGTACACAGTTCAGCAATGTAATACAATTATCTTGGTCCATATATGTAAAAGGAACAGCAGATGCTGGTTTAAACCGAAGATAGACACAAAAAGCTGGAGTAACTCAGCGGGACAGGCAGGATCTCTGCAGAGAAGGTCCTTCTCGAACCGAAACGTCACCCATTCCTTCTCTCCAGAGATGCTGCTTGTCCTGCTGAGCTACTCCAGATTTTTGTGTCTATAAAATCTTGGTCCATGTAATGTGTTGTAGCTTGAACAGCCAATTTAGCTTGATCAGAAGACATAAGTCCGTGGTCAAAAATTCCTTTGTCCCACCCTTTGATTGCTTACTAGATTCCAAACGGCTTCAAATGTTTGTAACAAAATTCATGCAATCCACCGCTGAGTTGGAAGACTGTGACCTTCATTTTCATATCTTTCCCATCAGAGCGGCTGTACTGAACTTCAGCAGTACAGCTATAAATTCATCTTCCCTCAGCAAAAAAAATGAAACACCCCTTCGTTCGATATTCCTTGGGCAACATTTCGCAAGTTAAACTATAAATAAATTTTGAATATTATTCCAGATCTAAAATTATCTGTAAAAATGAAAGAAAACTGATTTTAGTGAACTCCTGTGAAGAGTGTTCAATGTGAAATGCGGCTGTTTATCTTTCCACGGATGCTGACTGAACAGCTGAGTTTTTACAGCATTTTCAGTTTTTGTTTCAATGTCCAACATCTGCAGTTTTCATGATTGTGAGTTTACTCTTCCACATTAGCAAAGAACTTAGAATGTTCGAGACATTTTAGGCACGGAAAGATCTAGCTAAACTGTTGGATACCAGACGTGAATGGGCTACTATCGTGCTTCATGACTGAAAAATTGTATCATTAACAATTTACAATAAAGCGTGTTACTGAATGTTGAATTGATGGACGTTTTACAGGCTATATCAGCAAAGGGGCATTTTAACAAAGGTTAGCAAAAACAGTCCACTAGTAATAATTTAATTCACCAATTCGAGGAAAGAGTAATTAAATAATGTTATGCTGCAGTGCTGAACAGATTATATTATGTCAAATCTCTAATTTGTGTTAGAATTAGACATAACCGCCAACATTAATTTTTACTGTGAGAGGAAACTGGAGCATCCAAATAAAACCTACATGGTCACAAAACGAGGTCAGGATTAAGCCCGGTCCACTGGAACTAAGAGGAAAGTGTTGGGTCAAAGCCGTGCCACGAAGTTGGCTGTAAAAAGCTTCACTTCCATTTTACAGAAAAGTATATTTTTAAACACAGGCTACACCTATTTATTTCCAGATTGCTAAGTCTTGAGATTTGGCCAACAGTACAAATGTGATATTTATTGATGCAAGGACATGAAATAAATCTGTTGTAAATTATATAATTCTGGATATACATCTATTTATAGCAAGAGCATTGGTTAATTTGCTGAAAACAGTGTATTCTCAGGAGCAGTTTTTCAGGTATTTTGCATTTATTTTATCATCTAAAAAACTTAATTAATTTATTCTGTTTTGACCTGCAAGTGAGCATTAAATAAGATGCCTGTATTCTTCCTCTCACCTTTCAAGATTTGTGTTTAAGCTTACTTTCTGATATCTGCCTGTTTCTAAAATTATATCGCAAACCTTGATAAAAATATGTGATTAACAAAAATAAAAGCAAGAATCTTAATGCACAGAAATGTGAAGCATAGAAGGGAATATTTGTTCCAATGCTGGCCAACAAAAATTAGTAAAAGCCTTAACGAAGGGTCTTGACCCGAAATGTTGCATATTCCTTTTCTCCGGAAATGCTGTCTGACCCGGTGAGTTACTCCAGCCTTTTGTGTCTATCTTCGGTTTAAACGAGCATCTGCAGTTCCTTCCTACATATGTAGTAAAAGCCTTATTGGGATTTCCAACTCTTGGTCTTCAGCGTAGCACCACATCTAAGTATTCCTACCACAATCACTCCTTAAATCGTGAATGTCAGAAGCCTACCACCCTCTGATGGAAATGTTTCTTGTTACCCCATCAGCATACAAATTGATAGGCACCATTTATTTAATATAATGGAAAAGTTTCAATTGGGGGATAGATTTTGTAAATGGGTAAGAATTTTATACTCGAATCCTATTGCAAGAATTTTGACTAACCAAATTTTATCAGCCAAATTCAAACTCTCTAGGGGATGCAGACAGGGATGTCCGTTATCACCCTTATTGTTCACATTGGTGATAGAACCATTGGCGGAAAAAATTAGATCTGAACCTGAAATATATGGCTATAATACTGATACAACAATTAATAAAATTTCTTTATATGCAGATGATGTTTTGATTTATATTACAAAACCGGAAATTAGTATTCCCAACCTGCTAAACATTATAACTAAGTTTGGTGCATTTTCTGGGTATAGGATTAATTGGGATAAAAGCGAGATTATGCCAATAACAGGAATAAATCTAAATACATTACAACAATACCCATTAAAAGTAGTTACAGACAAACTTAAATATTTAGGTATTAACGTAACTAAAACTCATAACTCATTAATAAAATCCAACTATCCTCAACTATTAGATAAACTTAGAAAAAATATTTTATATTGGAAAACACTTCCTATATCCATGATTGGTAGAATAAGTGCCATAAAGATGGTATTTCTACCACAGTTGTTATATTTGTTTCAGGCTATTCCTTTTTTTCTTCCGAAAACTTTTTAAAAAAAAATTGATAATATTGTTAATAGTTTTATTTGGGATTATAAAAATCACAGAATAAATAAAAAACATCTATGCAAAGCTAAGATAAATGGAGGATTAGCACTTCCAAACTTTTTATATTATTTTTGGGCTGTTCAGATTAAGAATATGAATTTCTGGTGGGTAAATATGGATCATGAACCGACATGGTTAAATATAGAAAAGGAAGACTGTCTACCTTTCAATGTAGGTTCGATAATTTTTGCACCAACGGAAGTACAAAAAAAAAATTATAAAGACAACCTAATAATATATAATAATAGACGTATTTGGAAACAAATAGTTAAGACTCTACATTTGGATAATCTCTCATTTAGATTACCAATTATGAATAACCCATTGTTTAAACCTGCTATATTAGATGGGGGGTTTAAACAATGGGATGATTTAGGAATTACAAGGATAGAACACCTTTATAGAAAAGGAAAATTTCTTTTATTCCAGGAGTTACAAGATATTTATGGATTGGCTCCACAACATTTGTTTAGGTATTTACAAATTAGAGATTATATTAAATCCAATACACAAGATTATAAAAATAAAGAAGCAGGACTGTTAGACGAACTGTTTAATTTATATCCAAATACAGAAAAATTAATAGCCTATATATATAACATCATTTTGGATAAGGAGAATTCAATAACGGAAATATATCGTCAAGCATGGGAAAATGAAATGGGATTGTCTATAACAAAAGAAAACTGGGAAGAAAGTCTACAACGAATACACCGGTGTTCATTAAAAGCCAGACATATATTGATACAATTTAAAGTATTATATAGGTTACATTATTCGAAAACTAAATTAAATAGTATTTTTCCGAATCTCTCCGCTATTTGTGATAAGTGCAAGAAAGCAGAGGCAAATTTAATACATAGTTTCGTTACATGTCCTAAATTGAATTATTACTGGACAGAAATTTTTTAAGTTATTTCTGAAGTCATCAAAGTTAAATTGGACCCTAACCCAAAGCTAATAATATTTGGAATTCCGGATTTACATCTATCACTTACAGTAAATCAAAGAAATTTCTTTGATTACTGTTTGATAATTGGGAAAAAAATCATATTGAAATTTTGGAAGGGAACATTATCCCCCACAACCAAAATGTGGGCGGCAGAGATGATGGAGACGTTACATCTGGAAAGAATTAGATTTGTCCTATTGGACAAGTATAATTCTTTTGAACAGATATGGTCTCCATATATACAGTATTTAGAGAAGTAGCTGTTCTTGGCAACACAGCTCGGCGTGTACCCTGCGGGATTTGGTGAGAACAATTCATTTTTATATTGGAATTAACATATATGTCTTTATTGATACTATCACTTGTAGTAGTGTTATTAACAATACATATAGTGGTTTTTCTTTTTTTTTTTTTTTTTCGTTTCTCTTTTCTTTCTTATATATAATCAAATTATTATTTAATCACTCTCTTAATGATTTATAACTGTTCTATTCTTTTTCTATCATTATTTCTAAAAAAAAATAGTAGATAAGTATTATTAGTGTTTTACTTAATGCAAATTGAATTAATTTGATATAAAGTTGTTTGAAGCATTGTAATTGATTACCTTTAATAAAAAAATATATTATAGAATTAGACATAACCGCCAACATTAATTTTTACTGTGAGAGGAAACTGGAGCAACCAAATAAAACCTACATGGTCACAAAACGAGGTCAGGATTAAGCCCGGTCCACTGGAACTAAGAGGAAAGTGTTGGGTCGAAGCCGTGCCACGAAGTTGGCTGTAAAAAGCTTCACTTCCATTTTACAGAAAAGTATATTTTTAAACACAGGCTACACCTATTTATTTCCAGGTTGCTAAGTCTTGAGATTTGGCCAACAGTACAAATGTGATATTTATTGATGCAAGGACATGAAATAAATCTGTTGTAAATTATATAATTCTGGATATACATCTATTTATAGCAAGAGCATTGGTTAATTTGCTGAAAACAGTGTATTCTCAGGAGCAGTTTTTCAGGTATTTTGCATTTATTTTATCATCTAAAAAACTTAATTAATTTATTCTGTTTTGACCTGCAAGTGAGCATTAAATAGGATGCCTGTATTCTTCCTCTCACCTTTCAAGATTTGTGTTTAAGCTTACTTTCTGATATCTGCCTGTTTCTAAAATTATATCGCAAACCTTGATAAAAATATGTGATTAACAAAAATAAAAGCAAGAATCTTAATGCACAGAAATGTGAAGCATAGAAGGGAATATTTGTTCCAATGCTGGCCAACAAAAATTAGTAAAAGCCTTAACAAAGGGTCTTGACCCGAAATGTTGCATATTCCTTTTCTCCGGAAATGCTGTCTGACCCGGTGAGTTACTCCAGCCTTTTGTGTCTATCTTCGGTTTAAACGAGCATCTGCAGTTCCTTCCTACATATGTAGTAAAAGCCTTATTGGGATTTCCAACTCTTGGTCTTCAGCGTAGCACCACATCTAAGTATTCCTACCACAATCACTCCTTAAATCGTGAATGTCAGAAGCCTACCACCCTCTGATGGAAATGTTTCTTGTTACCCCATCAGCATAATAATTGATAGGCACAAAATGCTGCAGTAACTCAGTGGATCAGGCAGCAACTCTGGAAAAAATGGATAAGTGGCTTTTAGTGCCGGGAGCCTTCTTCAGACTTTTTATTAATCTTCATTATATTTTAGCATAATAGTTGGGGTGCTGCACTAATGGATAAGATGCTGCTTAAAATTAAGGAATCTCTCTCTCATCAGTGTGAGAGTGTTTGGAACTCCAAGGGTGGATACGCTGTCTGTGAATATTTTTAATGCGGGAGAGAAATTTGCAGTGAATAATCTGCTACAGTATAAGTTTCCTTAGGGCAGACGGCAATGTGGAGTTGAAGTTCAAATCAAATCAGTCACGGCATTATTAAATGGTGAATCAGATTCTAAGGGGGAGTTGTCTTATCCGTCTCTAATTTATATGTGCAAATATATAATTTGCCGGCTGCTGTGGCGTTGCTGGCTCAAAGGGCTGAATGGCTTCCTCCTGCACCTATTTTCTATTTTTCTATAACAATTCAGATCAAAGCAAAATTCTAAAAAATAATTATTTAAAAAAATTCTAAATTCAATTTAGCTGGCCAGCTCTTTGCAATAAAAATATAAAGCTCACTAATGTATAAATAAATGCACTGACACATGTTTTTGTCCATTTATTAATGTCAGCTACAACCACAATTGACCTTCATGATATTAAATGCAAGACCTGGTCTCAGTCAAAAGGAAATCAGATGTTTATCTGTGGCAATGTAAGGTGAGGTTTATAGCTGAGGGGATGTTGAAAATAATCCTTTAATGGAGGTGGGCCAATCATTCTGAAAATTGAAGAATCAATTATCAATTTTATTTTGTGAAAAAATGTACAATAATTCTTGATAATTTATGCTATTTTATTGTGGTATTTTTTTGACTGGATAGAGAGCTTTGAACTGTTTAAAATAACACATTTTCACTGTTTCCAAATATCAATGCGAGGAGTCATGATCAAATTTACTGCTCACTTTACTCTTAATGTTGACAAAACTCGCTTTGGCCTGACTCCTCTTTGTTATTTTCACCTCATTTCGGTTTCACATGGTGATCAGTTGTGTGACACCCTGACTGATACTGATGGAGACAGTGTAAAATTATATCAAATCTTCAGCTCATTTGCTAGGTCCTGGAAGAAAGAAAGAAAACGTATATCTCCTCCCTTGCTGCCTCAATGCAAAATCACGTACCTGACCAAGTGCCCTTTAAATGCCGTTATAGTACCTACCTCAACTACCTCCTCAGGCAGCTCATTCCACATTCCCACCATCCTCTGATTGAAAGTTGACACTCAGGGCTGTGTTAAATCTTGCCCCTCTCACCTTAAATGTATGTCCTCTTGTTTTTGAATCATACCTTGCACCTTCTCATCCAAATTGTTGATGTAAACCACAAACAGCAATGGGTCCAGCACCGACATTGCGGCACACCACTTATCATAGGCCTCCAGTCCAAAAACGCTTTTCCACCATCACCCTCTGCTTCCTTCTATGAAGCCAATTTTGTATCCAACATCTTGGATACCTTGTGATCTCATCTTCCAGCGGCTTACCATGCAGGCACTTTTAAAGGACTTTATCATTAACAGAAAATGCTTACATAGAATCATAGAGTCATACAGGCTGGAAAAAAGCCCTTCAGCCCAACTTGCCCACACCAACCAACATGTCCCATTTATCCGTCCCACCTGCCTGTGTTTGGCCCATATCCCTCGAAACCTGTCTAAATGTTTCTTAAATATTGCGATAGTGCCTGCCGCAACTACCTCCTCTGGCAGCTCGTTCCATACACCCACCACCCTTTGTGTGAGCAAGTTACCCCTCATGTTCCTATTATATCTTTCACCCTCTCACCTTAAAACTATGTCCTCTGGTTCTCAATTCCCCTTTTCTAGGCAAGAGACTCCATGGGTCTACCGGATCTATTCCTCTTATGACTCTGACCCGCTGAGTTACTCCAGCTTTTCGTTTCTATCTTCGATTTAAACTATTATCTGCACTTCCTTCCAACACGATTCCTCTTATGACACGTCCTCTTTTATACTTCCTACTTCTTGAATTTATATCTTTCTTATACATTGTTAAATAGATATAACAACAAACATTGCATCCGAAGACCAATCATGCTGACAAAGACATTTCTTCTCAGACTTTATACAACATATCATTTCAATGAAATGTTCTAGCCAATTTAGATTCCCAGCAAATGAAAGCTTTATTGCTAACTAGACTAAGTGGGACCCGTTGGGTCCCAGCTTCACACGGGAGGGCTGGTCCCCCAACGCAATATCCACCTGTTCACCAATTCCAATATTGCTGGCCAGTGGGGGAGGGGGGGGGACTTTCTGGAGCACTAGTATGGGTGTTGTGGGCCAAAGGGACTGCTTTCCAGATCACATAAAGGGCACTCAGTTCAGTAGACACTCAGCATTGTGTAGATTCCCAGCTCAGACTGAGAGTCATGGCCTCTCCCTCGCCATCTTGCAGTGACTGAGCCACGTCCAGACTTACGGGTTTTATAGTCCCTCCCCCCCCCCGCCCAGAAGGGGCATGGCCTTCATCACGGTGGTTGACAGGTAAGAGAATCTCAAGATTTTTTAAACACTAATAACTATTTTATTTTTCATCGATGGGAAAAATCCTCAGGGCCTGATCAGCGGAGGAGGAGTCTGAGTAAGATGGTCAAAAAATCACAGCCATATATGGTAGCGTTTTTTCTAAAATCAAACAATAGCGCAAACAGGAAGTGGTCAAGATGAGACTTTATTATATAGATAATCTCAAATGTCTCTTTCCTTTGTATAAAACTCAAAATAAATAAGCAAACAGCATTTTCTCTCTTTAGCTCTCGTACATATATTTCGGATCAAAATGGAAATGATTGCATCAGCATTATATTTAAAGGAAAATGTTTGATCCATGAGTGTAGAACACACCTTAAAACTAGCCGACTCACATAAAATATGCCACCAAAAATAATTTATACCCTCGGCAAAAGTTCTTTGTAAGTATTGCCTAACATTCAAATTTAATCAAGTAAATTCCATTATGTTTATTAGTTTTTATGCTTTACTTCGATCACTCCTGCAACATTCCTATCCACCGATGTCTATAAGGAGTATTGAAAAAAGAAATAGGTGTCTCACCCCCTCAAGCCAGCTCTGCCATTCACCCAGATGGCAACGGATCCATACTTTTGGATCACTGGTCAGTGTGGACTCTGTGAGCTGAAGCGCCTGTTTCCACACTGCATCTCTAAACTAAAGTAAAAAGACAAGGAGAAAATCTAACCAAGAACCATGCCAGTGCATTGGAGTGGAAGGTTGCTCTTCATTTCATAGAAACATAGAAATATAGAAATTAGGTGCAGGAGTTGGCCATTCGGCCCGTCGAGCCTGCACCGCCATTCAATATGATCATGGCTGATCATCCAACTCAGTATCCCGTACCTGCCTTCTCTCCATACCCTCTGATCCCCTTAGCCACAAGGGCCACATCTAACTCCCTCTTAAATATAGCCAACGAACTGGCCTCGACTACCCTCTATGGCAGAGAGTTCCAGAGATTCACCACTCTCTGTGTGAAAAAAGTTCTTCTTATCTCGGTTTTAAAGGATTTTCCCCCTTATCCTTAAGCTGTGACCCCTTGTCCTGGACTTTCCCAACATCGGGAGCAATCTTCCTGCATCTAGCCTGTCCAACCCCTTAAGAATTTTATATGTTTCTATAAGATCCCCTCTCAATCTCCTAAATTCTAGAGAGTATAAACCAAGTCTATCCAGTCTTTCTTCATAAGACAGTCCTGACATCCCAGGAATCAGTCTGGTGAGCCTTCTCTGCACTCCCTCTATGGCAATAATGTCCTTCCTCAGATTTGGAGACCAAAACTGTACGCAATACTCCAGGTGTGGTCTCACCAAGACCCTGTACAACTGCAGTAGAACCTCCCTGCTCCTATACTCAAATCCTTTTGCTATGAAAGCTAACATACCATTCGCTTTCTTCAATGCCTGCTGCACCTGCATGCCTACTTTCAATGACTGGTGTACCATGACACCCAGGTCTCGCTGCATCTCCCCTTTTCCTAGTCGGCCACCATTTAGATAATAGTCTGCTTTCCTGTTTTTGCCACCAAAATGGATAACCTCACATTTATCCACATTATACTGCATCTGCCAAACATTTGCCAACTCACCCAGCCTATCCAAGTCACCTTGCAGTCTCCTAGCATCCTCCTCACAGCTAACACTGCCCCCCAGCTTAGTGTCATCCGCAAACTTGGAGATATTGCCTTCAATTCCCTCATCCAGATCATTAATATATATTGTAAATAGCTGGGGTCCCAGCACTGAGCCTTGCGGTACCCCACTAGTCACTGCCTGCCATTGTGAAAAGGACCCGTTTACTCCTACTCTTTGCTTCCTGTTTGCCAGCCAATTCTCTATCCACATCAATACTGAACCCCCAATGCCGTGTGCTTTAAGTTTGTATACTAATCTCTTATGTGGGACCTTGTCGAAAGCCTTCTGGAAGGCCAGATACACCACATCCACTGGTTCTCCCCTATCCACGTTACTAGTTACATCCTCGAAAAATTCTATAAGATTCATCAGACATGATTTACATTTTGTAAATCCATGCTGACTTTGTCCAATGATTTCACCACTTTCCAAATGTGCTGCTATCCCATCTTTAATAACTGACTCTAGCAGTTTCCCCACTACCGATGTTAGACTAACTGGTCTGTAATTCCCCGTTTTCTCTCTCCCTCCCTTCTTAAAAAGTGGGGTTACGTTTGCTACCCGCCAATCCTCAGGAACTACTCCAGAATCTAAAGAGTTTTGAAAGATTATTACTAATGCATCCACTATTTCTGGAGCTACTTCCTTAAGTACTCTGGGATGCAGCCTATCTGGCCCTGGGGATTTATCGGCCTTTAATCCATTCAATTTACCCAACACCACTTCCCGGCTAACCTGGATTTCACTCAATTCCTCCAACTCCTTTGACCCGGTCCCCTGCTATTTCCGGCAGATTATTTATGTCTTCCTTAGTGAAGACGAAACCAAAGTAGTTATTCAATTGGTCCGCCATATCCTTGTTCCCCATGATCAACTCACCTGTTTCTGACTGCAAGGGACCTACATTTGTTTTAACTAATCTCTTTCTTTTCACATATCTATAAAAGCTTTTGCAGTCAGTTTTTATGTTCCCTGCCAGTTTTCTTTCATAATCTATTTTCCTTTCCTAATTAAGCCCTTTGTCCTCCTCTGCTGGTCTCTGAATTTCTCCCAGTCCTCCAGTATGCTGCTTTTTCTGGCTAATTTGTACGCATCATCCTTCGCTTTGATACTATCCCTGATTTCCCTTGTTATCCACGGATGTACTACCTTCCCTGATTTATTCTTTTGCCAAACTGGGATGAACAATTTTTGTAGTTCATCCATGCAGTCTTTAAATGTCTTCCATTGCATATCCACCGTCAACCCTTTTAGAATTAATTGCCAGTCAATCTTGGCCAATTCACGTCTCATACCCTCAAAGTTACCTTTCTTTAAGTTCAGAACCATTGTTTCTGAATTAACAATGTCACTCTCCATCCTAATGAAGAACTCAACCATATTATGGTCACTCTTGCCCAAGGGGGCACGTACAACAAGACTGCTAACTAACCCTTCCTCATTACTCAATACCCAGTCTAAAATAGCCTGCTCTCTCGTTGGTTCCTCTACATGTTGATTTAGATAACTATCCCGCATACATTCCAAGAAATCCTCTTCCTCAGCACCCCTGCCAATTTGATTCACCCAATCTATATGTAGATTGAAGTCACCCATTATAACGGTTTTGCCTTTGTCGCACGCATTTATAATTTCCTGTTTGATACCATCTCCAACTTCACTACTACTGTTAGGTGGCCTGTACACAACACCCACCAGCGTTTTCTGCCCCTTAGTGTTTCGCAGCTCTACCCATACCGATTCCACATCCTCCAAACTAATGTCCTTCCTTTCCATTGCGTTAATCTCCTCTCTAACCAGCAACGCTACCCCACCTCCTTTTCCTTTCTCTCTATCCCTCCTGAATATTGAATATCCCTGGATGTTCAGCTCCCAGCCTTGGTCACCCTGGAGCCATGTCTCCGTGATCCCAGCTATATCATAGTCATTAATAGCTATCTGCACATTCAACTCATCCACCTTATTACGAATGCTCCTTGCATTGAGACACAAAGCCTTCAGGCTTGTTTTTACAACACTCTTACCCCTTATACAATTATGTTGAAAAGTGGCCCTTTTTGATTTTTGCCCTGGTTTTGTCTGCCTGCCACTTTTACTTTTCACCTTGCTACCTATTGCTTCTACCCTCATTTTACACCCCTCTGTCTCTACGCTCACACATTTAAGAAACCCTTTCCCTTTAACTCCATCCTCCACTATCCCATTCGACACCACACCCCCCTTATTCAGTTTAAAACCACCCGTGTAGCAGTGGCAAACCTGCCTGCCAGAATGCTGGTCCCACACCTGTTAAGATGCAATCCGTCCCTTTTGTACAGTTCCCCCTTACCCCAAAACAGATCCCAATGATCTAAGAATCTAAATCCCTGCCCCGTGCACCAGTTCCTCAGCCACACGTTCAGGTCCCGTATCTCCCTGTTCCTGCTCTCGCCAGCACGAGGAACTGGAAGCAATCCGGAGATAACAACCCTGAGGTCATGCTTTTCAGCATTTTTCCGAGCTCTCTAAAGTCACGCTGCAGAATATTCATCCCCTTCTTTCCGACATCGTTTGTGCCGACATGCACTACCACTTCCGGATGTTCACCTTCGCCCTTGAGGATTTTCTGCACTCTGTCCGTGACATCCTGGATCCTGGCACCAGGAAAGCAGCACACCATCCTCGCATCCCGTCTGTTGCCGCAGAAACCCCTGTCCGTACCTCTCACAATGGAGTCTCCCACTACAATGGCGTTGCCTGCCTTAGGCCTTGGCCCAACAGCCCTATTCGCATCGCAAGCCAGTCCGCCGCCTAGTGTAAACACCTCTTCTGTCCCGACAGCTTCTAAGTGGGTGAACCTGTTCACAAGAGGTACAACACCCGGGGACGTTGGCATTCCATGCTTCCCTCCCGTTCTCACTGTCTCCCACCTTCTCTCTTCCAGTACCTTAGGTGTAACAATCGTACTGTAGGACTTGTCGAGGAACGACTCCGTTTCTCGAACGAACCGGAGGTCATCCACTTGCTTCTCAAGTTCCCCAACACGGCCCTTCAGGAGCTCTACCTGGATGCACTTCTCGCATTTGTAGCAGCCAGAGACACCAGCGGTGTCCTTGACCTCCCACATACTGCAAGCACCGCACTGGATCAGCTTGCCTGACATCTTCTTTCGTCTCTACCTCTCAAGCGTATTGCGTGGTCTCCTCGCCGAAGACTCTGGAGTCAAAGACTCACACTTTTCTCACAGGGCACTTCCCTCACAAGGCCGCTCACTCACTGCCGCTCGCTAAGAGCCGTCTTGCTTAAATTGACTGATAAATTGCCTGATTTACCAATTTCATGGTCCATTGGTTCCTTTCTTATTTCCTCCAGGATTCCATTTTCTCTTTTAGTATTCCCATCAGTTTTTCCATCTTTAACTTTTCAGTCAAAGTTCCCATTTTCTTTTTTTATTATTATTTTTTAAAATATTTTTATTTATTAGAAGCAAATGTACAAAAATAGAACCAACAGCATATAAAATAATAGTTATTGTACAGCTTCAATATTAACTTCTAGCTATAGTTAGAAGAAAAGAAAGGAGAAAAAGCAAGAAAGAGAAAAAGTGAGATGTGCAAAGATAGAACCCCTAGACTACCAAAGTGGTGTAGTCAAAGAGTGAGTAAATGAAAAAAAGAAAAGAGGAATATAAAAAATAAGAAAATTAATAGGACAAAAAGAGAAAGAAAGAAAAAAGTGGTGATATACCTGCCGCGCATCACTCCCACCCACCTCACCCAACCCGTAATTAGATTTAAATCCAAAATTGTGTTGCACCATACTATCCTTGTAATAAATCAATGAATGGTGTCCATGTCATCGAAAAATGATCTGGTTTTTCTGCCAAGACAAGTCTAGTATTTTCAAGATGTAGCATCTCGGACATGTTTATAATCCACATCTTAAGAGTAGGGACTGATGTATGTTTCCAAAATTTAAGTATTTGTTTTTACGCCGATATCAGGCCATAATTAAGGAAACGTCTGTGAAATAATGATAGCTCAGAGCAGGCTTCTGACGTACCTAGAATGATCAATTCCGTATCGGGATCCAATTTTATTTTTAGTGTTTTTGAAAAAATTTCAAAAATTCCCCTCCAGAAATTATGTAACTTTATACAAGAGACAAAGGAATGGGTTATAGTTGCTTCCTGAAGAAGACATTTATCCCAAATAGGAGATACATTTGGAAAGATCTTATTCAGTTTAGACTTTGAATAATCGAGTCTGTGCAGTATTTTAAATTGAATTAACGAATGCCTAACGTTAATCGAACAATTGTGTATATATAGGTTTTCCTCCCATCTATCTTTTAGAATTTGTAGGCCAAGTTCATCTTCCCAAGCTCTTCAAATTACTTCTGACCATGGGATTTCTATATTTAAAAGGGTGTTATACAGATATGATATGATATACAGGTAAAATGGTTAATAATGGAGAGAGAGGATAGTTCACCTTTTAATATAGGTGCGATTTTTCTCTCTCCAATAAATTTGAAGAAAACACTATATGAGAAAAATCCGATTATCCACAGTACCTTACGAATTTGGAGACAAGTGAAGTCATCCCTTAAACTGAGAAATGTATCTCTTCTCTCATCAATTGCCAACAATCGTTCAAGCCATCTATTTTAGATAAAACGTTCACACATAGGGAAAGATTAGGAATCAAAAAACTCGATCTTTATGAGATGGGAACTCTTCTCTCATTTCAAGAATTAGTCGAAATATCACCTGAAAGGTAGTCAATATTTTAGATATCTTCAAATTCGAGACTATCTGAAATCAGATACCCAAGCCTACCAATCTTTGTTGCCAGACATACTAGACGAATTTATGAATAGACATTCGGAGTCAAACAAGTTAATATCATATCTGTATAAGTTCCCATTTTCTAATTTGTCGTAAATGCAGTTTGCTGATTTTATAATTAGCTTTACTCGTTCACAAGATGTGTAAAGGTTTTCCATAGAATGTGCCTGGCACACTGGTCTTTCGATGTAGACGAAGTTGTGACTGTAAGACACAGCCAAGGAAGTTTAGTGGGGATCTTGCTATCCTTTCAATAACCACCGCTGTGGTGCAGCAGAAGTGGAGAATGTAGATGTTTAAGACAGTGAGCGGGTGCTAATTATGATATTTGCTTCATTGTGGATGGTATGGCGGCATTTGAATGATGTCAGAGCCAAGTGATTGAAGACTATATTTAGCTCACTTCCAACTTGCAAATTGTGCAAGTGAAATGGTTTGGGGGATGTACTGGGTGAATTACTCACCGCAGAATATCCTTTCTTGTGCTGGTAACAAGTGTGTTGACGTATGTAACTGTTTCACTAAACCTATTCATCAATGTTGACAGTACAGGACTCAGCATTGATAGTCAGGGACAGTTGGAAGGATATTGTTGAACTGCTGCTGATAATTTTTTTAAACTACTAAAATTATTTTTTCAGCCTAGCGTGTAAGGGGAATTTAGCAGCAAGTGGGGTGCTCAAAATAACTACAGTGGTTTGCTAAACATTCCGTTAATGTCACAATCAGCAGCACTGACCATTAAAATCTTAACAGGATACCATAGCCTCCCTCAACCATCCCCGTCTCATTGCAAGCACTTGCCAAGTACCTGATGTCATTTGTCTCACTTGGGGGCACTTGAGGGAAGACCCATTGTCAAATTCTTTGTGTAATTCTAAAAAAATATACAAATATAAACTACTTGAACAATTCTGGCTGCTAATTATGCAGCTTCAGGTTGACTACAGACATGGTCAAGAGGCTTTCCAAACTTCCATCGTGTAAACATTTGTCCCTTGTTCCATACGGCTTTACTTTAAATTAAAATTCTATTGAGCCCCTTACAAATAAGCAAAAGCCAATGTTGACCAATTTTTCATGTTGCATGAAATGTAGTTTTCAATAATTCAAGAATTGTCTGCTACCAGGATTACTGTGCGGTACCTAGCGATGTTACAAAACTTACCTTCAGCGGCGCTGTAGTTCTGCCACTTGCCTGGTGCACGACTTTGGCGCCTTTGAGGGGGGGGGGGGGGCGGATCGCATGAACGAGATGAAACAAAATGTAAGTCGTTTATTTTACACATAAACTTGTTTCTTGGGATGGCTTTAATCAAATTTTACAATGCGAAAATGTGATTTGGGCCCCATACAAAACAGGCAGTGTTTTTCCTGCCGATATGGGGTTCAAATTCACCGCAAATGCAACGTTCCAATCGATCGCGTTCCAGAAAAACCCACTCGCAAGATGATTTAAATGCTCTTTTTATTGGACAATCATAGAAACATATAAAAATAGAAAATAGGTGCAGGAGTAGGCCATTCGGCCCTTCGAGCCTGCATCACAATTCAATATGATCATGGCTGATCATCCAACTCAGTATTCTGTACCTGCCTTCTCTCCATACCTGCGGATCCCTTTAGCCACAAGGGCCACATCTAACTCCCTCTTAAATATAGCCAATGAACTGGCCTCAACTACCTTCTGTGGCAGAGAATTCCAGAGATTCGCCATTCCCTGTGTGAAAAATGTTTTTCTCATCTCGGTCCTAAAAGATTTCCCCCTTATCCTTAAACTGTGACCCCTTGTTCTGGACTTCCCCAACATCGGGAACAATCTTCCTGCATCTAGCCTGTCCAACCCCTTAAGAATTTTGTAAGTTTCTATAAGATCCCCTCTCAATCTTCTAAATTCTAGTGAGTACAAGCCGAGTCTATCCAATCTTTTTTCATATGAAAGTCCTGACATCCCAGGAATCAGTCTGGTGAACCTTCTCTGTACTCCCTCTATGGCAAGAATGTCTTTCCTCAGATTAGGAGACCAAAAATGTACACATTACTCCAGGTGTGGTCTCACCAAGACCCTGTACAACTGCAGTAGAATCTCCCTGCTCTTATACTCAAATCCTTTTGCTATGAATGCTAACATACCATTCGCTTTCTTCACTGCCTGCTGCACCTGCATGCCTACTTTCAATGACTGGTGTACCATGACACCCAGGTCTCGTTGCATCTCCCCTTTTCCTAATTGGCCACCATTCAGATAATAGTCTACTTTCCTGTTTTTGCCACCAAAGTGGATAACCTCACATTTATCCACATTATACTGCATCTGTCATGCATTTGCCCACTCACCCAATCTATCCAAGTCACCTTGCAGCCTCCTAGCATCCTCCTCACAGCTAACACTGCCCCCCAGCTTCGTGTCATCTGCAAACTTGGAGATGTTGCATTCAATTCCCTTGTCCAAATCATTAATATTATGTCATGTCATGTCATAAGAGCATCTTATCATGTTATATGATCATGTCATAAGAGCATCTAAATCGTCTATATTTTGTGTTATTGTCTACCCATAGTCAATATTTTTATACTAAATATCAGTTTTAGTCCCATGTATTGTGCAAAAATATAATAATTTTGATTATATTGAGTGGATGTTTCTAGATTAATTTATGGGAATTAAACATTAAATTCCTTCCATCTGGCATATAAATTCATGACAGTGAGATTTAAAAATCATGTTATATTGTGAATTCTTGTGTGAATGGGATTAGTTTGTTATTTGGATACTTAGGCTATTTAAAAAAAATATCCTTTTCTTAAGAAATTGAATCTACGGGACATCCTTAATGGGGAAAGTAGTGGGCAGAAAGGCATGTCATGTTTGAAGAGCAAAAACTTGTAGTTTACAAAATTGAAAAGTTGAGGAAAAACAAGGTGTACAGAGTTGCTTATTGGTTACAATCTGAGGAGTATGATGATGCTATGATGCTATGATGATATGCCAATGTACCAGCTAGCAACTGATCTTCTCCATAAAGACTTGGTCTATTGCTAGAAATTGTAATTTATTTACCTATCTGTTACGGATTTACAGCATATAATACAATAATATTAAAGTTCTGATCTTGAGAATATCACATTTTTGAATTTTCAAGGCAGTATGGATGTTTATTACTATTTCCGTCACAATGGTCAATTTTGTAATTAACTACAATTAGGTAATTAACTAATTATATGCTTTAATTTCAGGTCGTCCAAGTAAGATATTTTATATTTGTTTCAGAATGCTTCAGTCTATAATAACTGAAAATATCATTCAGCTCTCTTGATTTTTAAGAAATTTATGGGCTTTTGACTGTCCTCGATCACAGCTTTTGTGTTAAGTCAATGTAAAAGCAATAGGGACCAAGATGCTAATTTCCGAGTATGAAAATGCCCAATTTTTTTTAAATACTGAAGATATGAAAGTGAATTAGGTGTCCAATTAAACTTTTTTATGCTTTATTTGATGAGATAAATTGCAGACTTGATTTTAAAAATCTCAAAATTTTGTAACATTGTTACAGTACCTCTCACAACAATGCCGCCTCCTCTCTTTATGCACCTGCCTGCCCACATGGACTCCTACCAATTTCACCCCCCTCCCCCCTGCAACTTTCCTCCCTCTGGCTCTTCAAACCTGTCTCAAACTCTCCTTTCTACTTCTTATTTCTGGCCTTTGTTCCATTTGCCCATCAACCCCCCCCCCCCCCCCTTGCCCTCTACCTGCCACGCTATGTTCTGCCTATCCCCTTTTCCAGCTTTCTTCTCACTCCCCCTGCAATCAGGCAGAAGGGTCTCAACCCAAGATGTTACCCATCGATTTTCTCCAGGGATGCTGCCCAGCCAAATGAGTTACTCCAGCACTTTATGCCCTTTTGTGTTTTAAACAGTATCAGCAGTTCTTTGTTTCTACATTTTTATCGCGTGTAATGGTGGTATTTTTACCGAATGAAAGGGGATGCTTGCAATGGAGAGAATATAACAGATAGATTGCTGGGATGAGGAGAGGTTAAATCTAGTTAGCCTCCATTCGCTGAATTTTAATATAATACTAGACCAAGTGCAGACCCGTTGGGTCTGTTCCCCCAACGTGCGGTTGTGGGGGGGGGAGGCGGCATGCAGCGTCACACACACTAACTATCCCCCGCACTCACGCTAATTACCCCCCCTTGATATAATATTGTTATTAATTTGCTCCTTTTACCCCATAACCACCGTATCTACTGACGCATAGCCCCCAACTTGCAGTCACATCTAGGGGTGGGGGGGGGGGGGGGGGGATGAGAGTGAGGGCAGAGAGAGAAGGGGCGGAGTCAGAGAGAGACACAGAAACACAGAGAGAGGGGCAAGAGGGAGAGGAGGGTGGGAAGGAGGAGAAGAGGAAGGGTGGGTGAGGGGGGGAGGAGAGAGAGAGGGTGAGAGTGAGAGAGAGGGGGTGCTGAGAGGGGGGGAGGGGGGGAGGTGGGGTGCATGGAGGGGGAGGGGGGAGGGTGGAGGGAAGAGGGTAGGGGGTGTGGAGGGGAGGTTGGTTTAGGGGAGGGAGGGTGGGGGAGGGGATGGAGGGGAGGACATGGAGGGGAGAAAGAGAGAGGGGGAGAGAGGGGGGAGGGGAGAGGGGGAGGGGGGGAGAGAGGGGAGGGGGGAGAGAGGGGGAGGAGAGAGGGGGAGGGCGGGAGTGAGGGGGGGGAGAGGGTGTGCTGAGAGGGGGGTGAGGTGAGGGGAGGGGGAGAGGTGGGGAGCAGGTAGGGGAGGGAGGGTGGAGGGAAGGGGGTAGGGGTGGGTGGAGGGGAGGGGGGTTTAGGGGACGGACGGTGGGGGAGGGGATTGAGTGGAGGGGGAGAAAAAGAGGGGAGAGAGCGAGAGAGGGGGAGAGGAGGGGAGGAGAGGGTGGAGAGGAGAGGAGGAGAGAGAGGAGAGAGGGGCGAGAGGGGGGAGGAAGGGAGAGAGAGAGAGGGGGGAGAGAGGGGAGAGGGGGGATGAGAGAGGGGGGGGAGAGGGGGGGAGGGGGGGAGAGAGGGGGGGAGGGGGGGGAGAGAGGGGGGGAGAGAGAGGGTGTGCTGAGAGGGGGGTGAGGTGAGGGGAGGGGGAGAGGTGGGGAGGGGGGGGGGGGGGGAGAGGAGAGGAGGGGAGAGAGAGAGTGCCTTTTTATTTGAACCCAAACAACCATTTGCAGGCAATGCTTTTTTACTTTAACCATATTTTCATTTTCAAACCACATTAAGGGTACTTACTCACAGTTGTGTTCACATGTGTTCAGTGTTATTCACAGCTCAGAGAAACATGACCCTCTGCCTTCCTCCATCTTGAAGAGACTGAATGAGGCACACCACTTCCTGGTTTTATAGTCCCTCCCCCCTGCTGCCAGCGGGGGCAGCAGAGAGAATGGAGAATTTTGTAAAATCATTAATATCTCTGTCATATTTCATCAACGGGAAAAATCCTCGGCACACATACGGCGGAGGGGGGCTCTGAGCAAGGTGGCCAAAAATGACGGCCGTAGGTGGCGGCATTCTCTCGGAAATCGCAGCACAGATCGCCAAAACCGGTCAAGAACACAGTTTTAGTAATATAGAAGGGGAGATCTCACTGAAGATACATAATTCTGAGAGGGCACAAAATGCTGGATGCTGGGAGGATGTCTGGGCTGGTCTCGGTCAAGGTTCACAGCCCCAGGACATAAGCTAGGACATTTAGGCCTGAGATGAGGAAAACCTTCTTCACTCAGTGTCATGAAACGGAGGACAAGTTACTGAATATATTTCAGAGGGAGGTAGATGTCTTGACACAACAGGCATCAAGGGTGTATAAAGGGAGTGCAGCAATATGATATTGTGATAGAGGATTAGTTATGATCTTAGTGAATATAGAGGAGTAGCGTCGAAGGGCAGAGTTGCCCACTCCTGATCCAACTTTTCCATATTTCGATACTTCTATGATTACAGAGCAAGAGGAACAAAGATAAACGTGATTATGAACTAACAAAAATAAAAATCCATTTATGAAGAGTTAGACATCGGAAGTCTCCAAGAATACTGAGGTTCAGATGTCAACCATTCATGATGAAAATCTGGAGCTATGTTCGAGGTATCAATATTATGACATTATAATTGAACATTTTAGCATAACATAAAAAATCATGCTTATGGATTTTTCTTTTTTCCAGTTTGCCACCTGTTTACACTTTGTGAGGGAATAGTACTGGCCTCGCCCAATACAAGTACTGTCGCCACAGTGGGAGAACAGATCATGTTCTGTGTAAATCTCCAGGAAGAAGATAACTATATGGTAGAACTTGCTAGCACTCCAGACATTTTTATTGCAAAATGGATAGTCAACACTTCAGTAAAACCTGAGACCATACAACCCATGATTGAAGGCAGTTCGATGGAACATGAACGGTTCCTTGATGTTGGATAATGTTCAGATCAGTGACAGTAAAATATATACCATAACAATCTCCATGCTCAACGTAGATATAGATGACACTCAAAAACATGTTTTTGATTTGTCTGTGTTTGGTAAGTACTGATTGGTGACAATTAATCTGTCCATATATTTATTGAAAACTCTATTTCAGTAATCATAACTGAGGTTAAGAGATAATCCATGATATGCAGTGAGGTCTATTAATGTCAATTAGTAACCAAGCATAATGCACCAATTCTATGTTTGCATGTTGCCATAACTTCTGCTTAATGCTTTTTATCATTAACCTTTGCAATGTTTTGTAGAAGGATAGATTACTCTGTTTCATGTTGGAAAATGCACATTGTTCTAACTAGTGTTGAGTGTTAATCACTCAGCTACAATTATGGCAAAGTAGTATTAATTATTTTTATTTTTATTCATCTAAAGCAGCCAATTCAATTCCCATGAATAAAAAACAAAAGCTTCTGATACTGAAAATGTAAAACTAAATATATGTTTATTTAGGAAAACCAATTAATTCTCTATCCATGTTAACCTCATCTCTGTTTTAGCACGAATTACCCAGCTAGTGGCGAATATTAATTCTGACTGTTCATCTCTGAATATAATTCTGAACTGCTCTGTCTCTTCTGGAACTAATGTCACATTTCTTTGGAGAAAAAAATCCATACACGGAGCCTCTGACGGCGTGTACAATGGATCAGACCTAGTGATCAATAGGAGCACTGATGCGGAACAACATGTGTACATATGTCAAGCAAAGAATGCGGTCAGCAATGCAACTAGTGACGCAGTGACACCAGAGAAATGTCATAAAGATGATAAAGGTGGGAGAAGTGATAAAACTAAATCTTTATTCAAAGCTTTTTCATAGTATTTACATTTCCCTTCAACTAATCATTGCTGAGATTAGTTTAGTTTAGAGACCCAACATGGAATGAGGCCCTTCGGCCCATTGAGTCCACAAAATACATTCATCAGCACTGGGTCTAAATACCAGAAATATCTCCCCAACTTTATTGAGGGAGGATCTTCACAGATCCATATCCCTCCATATCCATGTGCCTATCTGAAAGCACTAAACACCACTGTCATATCTGCCTTCACCATCATCCCTGCCACTGTGTTTCCAGCACCCACCACTCTAGGTGTAAAAAACCTTGCCTCAAAGAAACAGCATTAGTTCATGGACATTTAGGGAGGGACAATAAATGCTGGACATGCTACGCCAACATCCTGAAATAAAGCGAGAGGTTACTTCTTTGAGTCTCACTGATCGACTTCTCCCCACAGTCTGGAAGTCTGATGACATGGAATCTTTTCAAAGAATAAATTAGTTTAAAACACCAATGTGATTTGGTAACATTTTGATCAAATAAATCAAAATGCATTTGGAAGGTATTAAACACCCATTTAAATTAATTTCAAGTATATACAGATCATTGGTAGATAATTCTTGTTTATCCACCTGTACTACAAAGTGTCATTTAAATAAGCTTACTATTTATGCTATGAAATTAATAAATTCAAATTTTCACTTTAGGTTACTTGCGATGGATGATTTCAATCGGTCTTATACCAGTTGTACTTATTGCTGTGGTTTCATTCATGTCGATAAAAGCAGGTAATGAAATAACAAGTATTTAATCAAATTGTGTTTTTATGATATTTCAGCAGCAGATTTCTCAAGTCTCAGCTATTTTGAGGCAATAGATCATCTCTTGGAATGCTTCAGAAATGCATTCTCCAGATTCCTGGCACAATTAGGGTAGAGAAAGGTAACGATACAATACGATACGATAGAACTTTATTTATCCCAGGAGGGAAATTGGTCTGCCAATAGTCATAAAGCACAAGATACATGAAACATGAAATTTAAGTGACAAGTGGAATGTCCAGGATTGGTGTTGTGCAAAGATTGGGGGGGGGGGGGAGGGGAGACAGTCTACCCCATGACAGAAGGGGGAGGAGTTGTTCAGTTTGATAGCCACAGTGAAAAAGGATCGCCTGAGGTGTTCTGTGCTGCATCTTGGTGGAACCAGTCTGTTCCTGAAAGTGCTCCTCAGGTTGACCAGTGTGTCAAGGAGGGGGTGAGCTGTATTGTCCAAGGTACTCCGCAGTTTGAGGGCATCCTCCCCTCCAAGACCACCTCCAATGAAACCAACTCACTCCCAGGATGGAGCCAGCCTTCCTGTTGAGCTTGTTGATTCTGTTGGCATCAACGGCCTTTGCCCTGCTGCCCCAGCACATGCCAGCGAAGAAGATGGCACTGGCCACCACCGATTTATAGAACATCTGCAGCATCTTACTTTATACATTGAAAGAGCGGAGACCGGGCTCCATCCTGTTGGTACGGAGTTTCTTCCTTCTCCCTGTGATCGCATGGGTTCTCTGGTTTCCTCCCACAGTCCAAAGGCGTACAGGTTTGGAGGTTAATTGGCTTTGCTAAGTTGTAAAATTGCCCCTAGTTTAGTTTAGAGATACAGCGCGGTAACAGGCCCTTCGGCCCACCGAGTCTGCACCGACCAATGATCCCTGCATATTAACACTATGCTACACACACTAGGGATAATTTACACTTATACTAAGTCAATTAAACTACAAACCTGTATATGTTTGGAGCGAGGGAGGAGACCAAAGATCTTGGAGAAAAACCCAGGCAGTCACAGGCAGAATGTACAAATTCGATACAGATGGTACCGGCAGCAGCAACTCTACCGCTGCGCCACCGTGTCGCCCCTAGTGTAAGTCTACGTGGTGATCGCTGGTCGGCGCTAACTTGGTGGGCAAAAGGGTTCGTTTCTGCACTGTATCTCTAAAGTAAAGACTAAAATAAAGCTTAAAATAAGAAGTTTATTGAATTGCATTGGTTCACTTATAGCAATGTGAAGGTACATGCAAAGGTACAAAATATACAGAACTTTATATATTAACAAATTACAAACCATGTATGACAGTTTACATTCTGGAATCAACCTTCCTTTTAAAACTTTAGCAATAGGTGAAAACTAAATGAACTGAAGTTTAAAGTGTTCAATTTTATGTATGGTCTAAAAGACAAATTCATGCAATTATCTGAAGCACTTCCCTTGCCATTCACCACTTCCTCTGCTAAGTTCATCTGCTCTTAAAGGATGACCATTTATAGGTTTATAAAATATATCTTGCGAATGAAACATAAACCAAAGGAATAGTTAGATCTCAAGCCGGGTGTTGAGCAGCCAGGTTGTTGTCTGTGCATCAATGTCTGCCAGGCTCTGAGCTCCATTTGGTGGGTGGTAGAGCGGGCACCCAGAGATGACATGGTTGGCTGTCTGTTGTTCTGCTGCGCATTCCCAGGCTGGGCTCTGCGGAGTCCCCATCTTCACGCTGGCATTGAAACGCCCAACTCCAGTACCAAGTCTGTTGAGCTTCACCCATGCTCCTCTGGGGAGGTCAGATCCTAGACAGCTTTTATCTGGTGAAAGGTTATAAAAGGTCTATAAAATCATGAGGAACATTGATAAAGAGAATAACCAGTCTTTTCACTCGGGTAAGGAAGTCTAAAACTAGAGGGCATAGGTTAATGTATGTCAAGTCTTTTAATGTTTTGCAGTTTCCCCGCTTGAAAGGGATTTAATTTATCTACCCCGAAATGATGAACTGGATTCACTCAGACCAAACACTTCTTTTCCACCTTTTATTTTCTCCTTCTTTTATTTTGGCAGATTAGTTTTTATCAGTTTAGGTCTTTATCAGTTTTGGTCTTTAACAGCTTTGGCCTTTAACAGTTTTGGTCTTTAACAGTTTTGGTCTTTAACAGTTGAAAAACCCTGTCATCTTGGTTAACAAACACCACCAATATCAACACGTTAGCCAGACAAGTTTCTCAGCTATTCAAGGGTTAAACAGAGTCTCTGGGGCTGCAGTCTTCGACTCAGTCCATTTAGAGTTCAGTCCTTACCGGCTGCCAATCGGGTCTGTAGAAAATCAGTCCTGCTTGCCTTTTCTGGCTCTCGCGGCAGTCTTTTCGGACAGTCCTTTTGATTTACTTTCCAGTTCTGCTGCTCGCTAATCTCTTGTCTCTCCTTCACTGGCTTCTGGTGCTCTGTGCCCTTTTGACCCCCAGGCAGAACTCGGCAGGCTGGGGTTCCGCCCACTTTAATCACTTCTCGTGATTTCAATTGTAGCATTTCTCTGCTCGAAAGTTTCTTGCATTTCAGTTTGACTTGACACCTCCCACTCGATCTTCCAATGGAACCACTTGGGAGATCGACGCTTTAAAGTCAAACTTTGAATGGGGGTTTGAACTTAGTCACCTGATGCATTTTTGTCTTGTTCTTCTACTGGAAGTAAGACAACTCCCCAGACTTTGAGTTTTACCCTCTTCTTGACGTCATCGTGTACGTGGTAGGGTCCAAAGAGGTCTACTGTTGTAAACTCAAAAGGAGCAGCAGGTTCAGTTCTTTCAGGCGGCAGATCACTCATTACTTGTTGACATTTCTTTGCTTTTGCTTCCTTGCAGATTATGCAGTGATCAACAACTTTTTGAGCAATTCTCCTTCCTTTTATGACCCAAGCCTTTTTTCTCATTTTAAGCAAGGTCCCAGCCACTCCGTCATGACTCTCCCTGTGAGCCTCCCGAGCTAGCAGCATGGACACCCAGGCATCAACGGGTAGGATGGGAACAGCAACTTTATCCTCTTCAAAGCTCTGCACTCTGCCACCACAAACCATCAGCCCAGAATCTTGGTCTTTATAGGCTACCAGTCGATCTGTTGTGGTGCTTGGGAAAGTTGTGCCCAATTGCGCAGCACAAAAAATGTCTTTTAGAGCATTTTCTCGTTCTCTTACTGTAATGACTCCTGTCAAAGAGATGGCCTCCCACTTTGGATTGTTTAGGGCTTTCCACAAGATGATACCACTTCTCCACTTGAATTTGACTGTGTAGCTCAAATACTTCTTTAAACGCGAGGCGAACACTGCTCCACACATCTCTGCTTTAACAGCGTCTCCTCTGTGGTCCAAGGGAGTTAACTTGGCCTTGGATTCCTCAAGTCTGACAATTGGGCCATGGTCTGAATCCCATCTCACGTACATCACTGCCCTGTAGGTGTGCTCACTTCTGTCAGAAAAGGTGATTCCCAAGGGTTCAGTTGCGGAGCAAGAGGGAGTCAGTGCCCTGACGAACTTGACTTTTCCAAGTTGTTCGTACTCTTCAAAGAGCTTAATTGCATCCTCCCTGAGTCCATCTGAGAGTGCCATGTCCCATGTGTCTCTGACCGAACAGCTTCCCTCTTTTGCTTCTTGGAAAGCTCTGCGTACTAGAATCGCTCCCTTTTGCTTAACAGGAGCCACTATGCCGATGGGGTCATATAGCCCTGCTACCTGGCTGAGAAGCTCTCTTCTTGTTAGGGGATTTGGCGTCTGAGTTTTGATTTGCTCTTGTAGAAGGCTTTGACCAAGCCGCATCCTTTTCTTTCTCTTGGAGAAATTGATTCCCACCATAACGTGGAGCATGTCCTCTTCAACAATGTAGCCCAGACCAAGTGCCTTGTTATCATCACCATGCATTTGGTTTGGTAGGATCATGCTTTTTGTTTTGCTTTTCTTTAAAGCATCATTGTCCTCCTTCCTCCCACTTTGGCCAGACAGAACCCAAGGCTTGAGCTCAAACCCACCAGCTTTTAGGATTCGTTCCACATTTGCTGTGATGATTCTCAACTGGTCGAGGCTGTTGTGAGATGTGAGGATGTCGTCAACATAGCTGTCTTTCTGGAGTACTTGCTGCTCATCCTTGAGGTGGGTAAAAGAAGGAAGATTAGCAGTCTCACGCATTGCCAACTGTGCAATGCACCCCGCAGGTTTGTCTCCGATGTTCACTCTTGTGATAGCATACTCTCCCAGCTCCTCGTCCTCGGAATCTCGCCAGAGGAATCTGTGTAAGTGTACTTCACGGTCCTCCAACCAGACTGAGTTATACATCTTCTTTATGTCTCCCAGAGCAGCATAGATTCCGCCTCTGAATCTGAGGAGGACGGCGCGAATTTGGTTGAGGACGTCTGGACCTTTCATCAGCAAATCATTTAAGCTGACACCATTGCACTTTTGGCTGCTGTTCCACACTAGTCTCACTGGGGTTGTGACAGAGTGGGGGTTTGGAGCAATAAGGTGACTCACATACCACACTGGTCCCTTCCAGTTTGCAATCATGTCTTCGGACAATTTGATTGCAGCCTTTCGGTCCACCATGTCGTGCACCTGAGCTGTGTAGGCACTTTTCCATTCAGGTTCTCTGGATAGCTGCCTCTCCGTCCTGAGAAATGTGGCTTCCACTGTCCTTTTATTATTTGGTAGAGAAGCTGGGTCTTCCAACCAAGGATAGCTGGCATGCCAATGTGGGTCTTTACTGTGACGGTCTCCTGTTACGTAGGTGAGGCCTTCCCTTACCACTTCGAGCTCTCTCTCTTCAGCAAGAGTCATTTCTTTTCCGCCTGGCTGGCAGTTTCCACAGCGGCAACCCCCGCACTTTGGCTCACATGCTGCTCCAATGCTATCCCACTTCCACCAATCCAAGAAGTCCCGATTGGCGGTTGATGTACGTGACTTCTGGACTTTGACGGCGACCTGTCCGTTTGGTGAAAGTTCCTCAGGGACTGGGGCAGTGAGCTCCTCATACTTTAAAGCAGCTGCTCTCATTGATCTTGCGAAGTGTGTTTTGGACATGTGGGCTGACATGGTAAGCTTCTCAAACAGCTCAGGATGACAACCTCCAACAGTCTTTCCCAGTGGTCCATCCCACAGAATGAGATCTCCAACAGTTCTAATCCTCTGAGGCGCTAGCTGACCTTCTCTATGGCTTATGAGCAAATGTATCTCTTTTGGTCTCACAAGTTCCTCAAGTGGGACGTCTGGAAAGAACTTTTGCAGCTGCTGTGGTGTCACATGTTTGTGAACATCTGCAATGCTGTCCAACCCATAACAAACTAACTGGTGCGACTTGAGTGTGCCCTTGGGAGTCTTCACTCGGATCTTTAGAAGGTAGCGCCTCGTCTCGACGTGGACCTTCATCCCCCCAACTCCATGGACGATAAGCGTGATGTCTTCACTCCTAAGGTTCAGTCTACTCGCAGCCTTGTGAGTTATGTAGTTGGTATCTGAAGCCAAGTCAATTAATGTCCCAACCTTTTGTCCAGCATTTGCTACGACCTCCAGAAGCATCAAAATCACTGGATGCTCTTGCAGTCCACCTTCCTTTAGGAGGCTTGGCTGATGCTTTGCAGTGTTGAAGGCTCTTGATGCAGTGTTGGAGAACACATCTCGGCATTGTTTTGCCAACTCTGGTGGAAGTTTGCTGAAAAACTCCTCTTGGTGCACTGTATATTTCTTCTTGCCTTTATCTTCCTCTGGACCAAATTTACTCCTTCTCTGATCCACACTGCTTTTCCTCATCTCATAATTGGGGCACAGATAAAAATGATGCTCAGGATTTTGTTCATCCTTGCAGATTAGATTTTTACACAGATATGCAGGTTTGCAGTATGAACCATCATCATGGACTTCAAGACACTTTTTGCATGCTCCCAACTTCTTTACTGCAGCTCTTTTCTCTGTCAGCTTTAGCCCTCGAAACTGCTTGCAGAAGTACAGCTTCCTTTTATGCTTTATGTCACCACAGACTACACAACTTGTGTGGTCATTTTCTGACTTGGTAGACTTGGTTCTGGCATGTCTTGGTTCAGTCCGAGTTTCCTTTCTACTCGGCTCCTCGTCCCTCAGTTGCTCGAGCTGTTCGTATATGCTCTCCTGCTCTTTGAGAAATGACAAGAGACTGTCAAACCGTTTCTCTGGTGCCACACCATTCCTCTTGTCAGCTACATAAACCAGCCATTCCTTCTTAAGGGTTTCTGGAAGCTTGGTTTCAATTGATTTTGTCATCAGTGGATTTTTAATAGCGCCTGTGTCTCCGAGATCGCTCAAGTCATTAAGCGCCTTTTCCACAGCTTGAATTAATTCCACTATTTTACGTGGCTGGTGTCCTCTGACAGGTGGGATTCTCTGAAGCTCCTCCACTATCTCAATAGCAATAGCTGTTTGATTTCCAAACCGGTTCTCTAGGACACGAAAGATATCATCTGCAGTGTTATAACTTGTGAGGCGGAGGTCTCTTGTAATTTTGTCCTCCAGACTGTCCAGCAATTGAACCTTCTTCACCTCATTTGATCCAGTGGGTTCACCTTGCTTTTGCAGTGCTTCCCAATCCTTCCTCCATCTATAAAAGTCACGCTTGTTTCCAGTAAACTTAGGAAGGGCCGTGGGTCTCAGTCTGATGGCTGGTGAAGGATAATTGAAAGCTTTCGCCGCTTGTGCTAATCCTTCAGCGTCCTTCTTTATTCTTGCCTGTATGAAGTCAGCCTTCCTGGAAACCAGCTTGGGGACGAGAAGCTCGAGTGTTCTTAGGTGTTTCTGGAAGCTCTCTTGCTCATCCAGAGGGACCCAACGTTTCCACCGACTGTACGTCTCCTTTGCAGTCTGTACCAGTTTCTGCAGGTGGTTAAGCATGAATTCGTATGCTTCTTGGTTGCTATTTGATGGTGCGGTGGCAGCAGCAAGTTCACATGCACCATCTGCTGTCTGTAGTGAGGTGGATAATTCAACATTTCCAAAGTTTGCCCATAGAGTGTCCTGGATGAGCCCTTTGACCTCTTTTAGTTTCGACTCACACTCCTTTGCAGTCTTTGCCAGGTCGGCATTTTGCTGTTCAGTTAACAGTTTCTTCATCTGCGTCCAGCTCCGCCTCCAGCTCTGCAATGAGTCCAGCCTCCACATCGTCATTGGCTTCCATGACTTTTTCGGCCTCCTGCATGAGTTTGTTGAAATTGTTCCTGAGCTCCTCTTCAGACATTTCTTCATGGTTCCTAATGATGCTGTTAACAAGACGAGAGAATGCCCGTTTTGCTGTTGTCCTCTTCAGCTTGAGCTGCTCAGCTGACTTTCCAGCAACTTCATCAGCCATGATTTATCTTGACTTAACTGTCTTTTTTCCAGGTTTCCAGATATCCTGGCCCCGCCCAGTTTTTCACTGTTAAGTCTTCTACTGTTTCCAGATCTCCTGGTCACAGCGGTTTTTCACTGTCAAGTCTTTTAATGTTTTGCAGTTTCCCCGCTTGAAAGGGATTTAATTTATCTACCCCGAAATGATGAACTGGATTCACTCAGACCAAACACTTCTTTTCCACCTTTTATTTTCTCCTTCTTTTATTTTGGCAGATTAGTTTTTATCAGTTTAGGTCTTTATCAGTTTTGGTCTTTAACAGCTTTGGCCTTTAACAGTTTTGGTCTTTAACAGTTTTGGTCTTTAACAGTTGAAAAACCCTGTCATCTTGGTTAACAAACACCACCAATATCAACACGTTAGCCAGACAAGTTTCTCAGCTATTCAAGGGTTAAGCAGAGTCTCTGGGGCTGCAGTCTTCGACTCAGTCCATTTAGAGTTCAGTCCTTACCGGCTGCCAATCGGGTCTGTAGAAAATCAGTCCTGCTTGCCTTTTCTGGCTCTCGCGGCAGTCTTTTCGGACAGTCCTTTTGATTTACTTTCCAGTTCTGCTGCTCGCTAATCTCTTGTCTCTCCTTCACTGGCTTCTGGTGCTCTGTGCCCTTTTGACCCCCAGGCAGAACTCGGCAGGCTGGGGTTCCGCCCACTTTAATCACTTCTCGTGATTTCAATTGTAGCATTTCTCTGCTCGAAAGTTTCTTGCATTTCAGTTTGACTTGACAATGTAATAGGGAAAAGGCATAAAAGGGACCTGACAAACAACACAGAGGGTGGTGCAGTTATGGAACATGTTACCAGGGCAAGTGATAGAGAAGGGTACAATTACAACGTTTAAAAATATACTTAGTTAAGTACATGGATAGGGAAAGGATTGGAGGGAATTGAGCCAGAGACAGGCAAGTGGGACTAGCTTGGTTCAGTAACTTGGTCAGCATAGATCAGATAACCAAAGGGGTTGTTTCTGTAACATTAGTTCTATGACTTTATGCTCCTGCCCTCATTGAAATCTAACAGTTCAAGAGAAAAATAAGATTCACATCAGTATGAACAATACTTCTTTGTTTGCCTTTGTAGGTAGAGAGACTCGGGAACGTAATGAACCAACAGGTGTCTTCACATATGAACTGAATGAACCTACGTCTGATGTTGAAACACCCGACACACCCAATGACCCCAGGTTACATCACTGCTGAAGTGTTCAGAAGCATCAAGAGATGTATTTTATCAACCACACTGAACCCAGCAGAATTGCCCAACCATTCGCGGAGGAATATGTTTATGAACGACAATAAAACCCCAATAATCTGTTATCGATCATTGGGAAATCCAGATGATTTAGAATCTGACTCACTGGTGATGTTTCCCACATTCCATGTTAACCCAACAGGTCCGGTCTCATACTCCTATTAAACTTACCAGGACACCATCGCCAATCTCTGTACACGCTCACCAGGGGCCCATTCCAATGCTCTGCAGCAAGAAACAAACTACAGGAAGAACTCAGCAGTTCGAACAGCATCCGCAAAGGGAAATGGACAGTCGATGTTTTAGGTCAGGATCCTTCACCTGGAGTAGTATAAAGGATCCCCACGCAAAGTGTTGACTGCCCATTTCCCTCCACAGATAAAGATGGGCTGAGAACACAGCTGTAAATTCTAACTGTAATAAAAAAGGTATTTTGCTACAAATCATAAATTTGTCAATTCTGCTGTTGCAATTCCATAATTAAAGCCGGCTACTTTCTACTTTCTGATGTATTTATTACAGGCTTGTCTTTTTCTCTTCTCTGGTTTGAATTCCTAAATATAAACAGCAGAGGCTGATGCGTAGTCACAGGAAATAAACTCTGCAGAAATATTAACCATTGAATCTACTATTGTGTTCAGGTCAGTTGTTCCAGTAGAATTGATTGTGGTCATGAATGCACAATGCAAAGCAACAGATTCTGTTAAAGGCAAGCAACACAGTTTCGCTGGCGGTGACTACAAGACTTGAGCAGGGCTATTCAAAGTTGCAGTACATAGAAAATAGTGAAGTCGCCCATACATTATGATTAAGGCATTTGCAGTAAAGAGCTACAGTGATCAAAACATGAAGAGAACTTGTTTAACAACCAATTTTTGTGCTCAAGGGATAGCTGCCAGAGGTGAGCGGGCCAGCAGAAGGCGCTGAGGTCCCGGCGGCCGCTCGTAGCCACACGAGCAGCTTCCCTCCCCGGCCACAATGCGGTGGCTCCAGGCCCGGAGCACCGCGGCAGCGGTGATTGAGTGAGTTACTGGCATGATCTCCGAACCCCTCCTTCCCAATGCTCCTGCCTTCCCCGGAACTTTACCCCTGGCCATACTCCCCACACACGCTGCGAAAGGAACTCTCCCTCCAATTGGTCCTTTGTACCAGTATTGTCATTCAATTAGATCACAACTGATTCCTCCCGTTTTTCCCACCATCTCTCCACCTGTCGTCACCCTCCACCCCCCACCCATTTAGTAATTCAGAAAGAAGGAGATTTGGAAGCCTTGGGCAAATTGAATTGTTACTTTCTTTATTTTTATTTTTTATTTTTAGAGGAGAACAATCTGCGCATGCGCGGTTTAAGATTTTAAAAAAGCCGACTGACTGTCTACCCTGAGTAATTACTCACGGCACGTGCCTGAATATGATAATTCTATGAAAATTGTTCCCAATTGGGCCCCGCAACTCCTAAGGCCGACCCTGGCTGGCAGGTTAAACCTGACCGGAAACCACAATCCTTGCTCGTATATATGCATATGACTTCAGGCACAGAGACCACTAAGCAGTTCCCTTCTCTCTGAACTCCCACTGCCCCTTCAAATGTACCAACAATCCCCTTGCCCAAAGTCACTAACCTTTCTTCAATAGAGAGATTTGGGTGGGGACAAGGCTGGCAATGTAAGGGCAAGTGGGTTTGGTAGGTCACGAAGGCTAGGGGAGAAAAGTAGGCAAATGGTGTCAGGTAAGGAAAGGAGGATTGATATGTGAAGCTGTAGAACATGGAAGAAGGGGAGGGAAGAGGAAAAAAAGGAAATATGGGGCTGGGGATGGGAGATGAGCATATGAAGGATGAGAAAATGACTAGGGTGACTAGAATAGAATAGAATGTCTTTTATTGTCATTCAAACAGCTTGGTTTGAACGATTTTTCATTCCTAGTCTTAACATTACAAAAAAAAACAAGACTCACACTTAACACAATTTACACAAATATCCATCACAGTGAATCTTCAACACCTCCTCACTGTGATGGAACGCAAAAGTCTTATCTCTTCCCTTTGTTCTTCTCCCGAGGTCCAGCAGTCCAACTGCAGCGTCGAGGCGACCGGGGATCCCGATGTTAAAGCCCCCGGTGGGCGATGGTAAGTCCCGCGGCCGTTTAAGCCACGCCGGGCGATGTTAGGCCCAACTCTGAGTCATTTAAACTCCGCAATTCGGGAGGGAGAAGTTGCCGTTGCGAGACCTGCGAGCTCCCGATGTACCTGTCCACCGGGCCTGCGGCCAGAGCCTCCGTAGCTGCGCGCCACCACAGCTCTTCCCGTTCCGAAGTCGGCCAGGTCTGCGATGGCGAGTCCGCAGCCATCGTGACTGGAGCCCTCAGGTTGGTTCCGGTTGAAGGCCGCCGCCGGCTCCACGATGTTAGGCCCAATGACATCGGAGACCCGACAGGGAAAAAGTCGGGTCCCCGTACAGGGAAGAGATTAAATGATTTCCCTCACCCCCCACATATACACAGATAAAAAAATAATAAAAACTAGAATCTAAAACATACATTTAACGAGACAAAAATAAAAGGTGGCAGTTTGTGCAATTTGTGTCTATCTTTAATGTTCATACCATTGGCTGCAAGCTAACCAAATGGAAATGTGAGGTGTTTTTCCAGTTTGCATGTAACTTCACTGTGGCAATGGAGGGGGCCAAAGCCAAAAGGTCAGTGTGGGAAATGAAGTTAAAAGGGTTTGAGCAAATGCTTTTTATGCTTGGCGTTTGAGCATTCAGCTAAGGTCAAAGCCAAACCAAAGCATTTAGCCAAGCCAAGGTGTTCATGTTGCCAGAGGCAGTTGCAACATTTTTCTTTGGTTACTATGAGATTTGGTAAATTTCAAATATCAACTTGAATGAAAGCTGAGGTGTAAAGATCATTGTGACAGGAAATACCAATTTAATATTAAAAAATATTTAATATTAAATTGTTTGACTATTTTAAATTAAGAGTGTACTTCAAAAATGGACATTCATTCAGAAGTGTTTCGATTTTGGGTAGACACAAAATGCTGGAGTAACTCAGCGGGACAGGCAGCATCTCTGGAGAGAAAGAATGAATGACATTTCCCGAAACGTCACCCATTCCTTCTCTCCAGAGATGCTGCCTGTCCCGCAGAGTTACTCCAGCATTTTGTGTCTACCTTTCAATTTAAACCAGCAACTGCAGTTTTATCCTACAGTGTTTAGTTTAGAGGTACAGTGCTGAAACAGGCCCTTCGGCCCGCTGAGTCTGCACTGACCAGCGATCCCTGTACGTTAACACTATCCTACACACACTAGGGACAATTTACAATTATACCAAGCCAATTAACCTACAAACGTGTACATCTTTGGTGTGTGTGAGGAAACTGGAGATCCCGGAGAAAACCAACGCAGGTCACCGGGAGAACGTACAAACAATGTACAGACAAGTAGTCAGACCCGTAGCCAGCATTGAACCCAGGACCCTGGTGCTGTAAGTCAGCAACTCTACCGCTGCGCCACCATGTCACCCGTGTGCCCCAAAGTGTTCATTGGCTCAATCTAACAGTCAGATGTGTGCTTCACTCACATGCTTCTGTACCTATCACGTTGCTTATTGTTTACGTACTGATATGTGAACTTTATCATATCTCATAATCGGCAAAACAATCTTTACATTTTATTTCAGGATAGCCTCCGGCATAATGAAGAATACTTTGCCAGATTGTCACGGGATCATTGTATATAATTATTGGTGTATAGTCCCTAGAGGGTGTGGGAAGGAACTGCAGATGCTACTTTAAACCAAAGATAGACAAAACAAGCTGAAGTATCTCAGCGGGTCAAGACAGCATCTCTGGAGATAAGCAATATGAGACTTTTCCGGTTGAGACTGAAGAAGGGTCTCGACCCGAAAAGTCATGAAGGTGATAAAGGTGGGAAAGATGATAAAACAAAATCTTTATTCAAAACTTTTTCATAGTAAATAGTTTCAAACACCAATGTGATTTGGTAACATTTTGATCAAATAAATCAAAATGCATTTGGAAGTTATTAAACACCCATTTAAATTTATTTAATTATTTCAAGTATTTACAGATCATTGGTAGATAATTCTTGTTTATCCACCTGTACTCCAAAGTGTTATTTAAACAAGCTTACTATTTATGCTATGAAATTAATAAATTCAAGTTTTCACTTTAGGTAACTTGCTATGGATGATTAAAATCAGTCTTATACCAATGGTACTTATTGCTGTGGTTTCATTCATTTCTATAAAAACAGGTAATATAATATCAGCTATTTAATCAAATTGTGTTTTTATGATATTTCAGCAGCAGATTTCTCAAGTCTCAGCTCTTTTGCGGCAATAGATCATCTCTTGGAATGCTTCAGAAATGCAGAAATGGCCCCCATGACAGAAGGGGGAAGGAGTTGCACATTTTGATAACCACAGTGAAAAAGGATCGCCTGTTGTGTTCTGTGCTGCATTTTAGTGGAACCAGTCTGTTGCAGAAGCTGCTCCTCAGGTTGACAAGTGTGTGTAATGGAGGGGGTGAGCTGTATTGTCCAAGTTGCTCCGCAGTTTTAGGGGCATCCTCCCCTCCAAGACCAACCTCCAATGAAACCAACTTACTCCCAAGTTGGAGACAACCTTCCTGTTGAGCTTGTTGATTCTGTTGGCATCAACGGCCTTTGCCCTGCTGCCCCAGCACATGACAGCGAAGAAGATGGCACTGGCCACCACCGATTTGTAGAACATCTGCAGCATCTTACTCTATACAGTGAAAGAGCGGAGTCTCCTCAGAAAGTACAGGCGGCTCTGTCCCTTATACAGTGCCTCAGCGTTCCTGCACCATTCCTGTTAATTGTCCAGGTAAACTCTAAGGTACTTGTACTCCTTGGTAAACTGCACATCCACACCTTCGATGGAGACAGGAGACAGGAGACAGGGGTGTTCCTCTCCTTCTAAAGTCCATTACTAATGTATGCAGATTTGGCAAAAGCTTTTCACCTGGAAGGAGGTGGGAACAATTTGCCAGAGAAATGTTTCACAAATATTCTTTAGGCGGCCCAGTGGCACAGCAGTATCGTTGCTGCCACACAATGTCTGCATGGAGTTTCTAACTTCTCCCTGTGATCACATGGGTTCTCCGGTTTCCTCCCACAGTCCAAAGACGTACAGGTTTGTAGGTTAATTGGCTTTGCTAAGTTGTAAAATTGCCCCTAGTTTAGTTTGGAGATACAGCGCGGTAACAGGCCCTTCGGCCCACCGAGTCCGCACAGATCAGTGATCCCTGCATGTTAACACTATGCTACACACACTAGGGATAATTTACACTTATACTAAGTCAATTAAACTACAAACCTGGATGTCTTTGGAGCGCGGGAGGAAACCAAAGATCTTGGAGAACAACGCAGGCGGTCACAGGCAGAACGTACAAACTCAATACAGATAGAACCAACTCTACCGCTGCACCACCGTGCCACCCCTAGTACTAGTTTACTGGCTGGTCGGCACTGACTCGGTGGGTGAAAGGGCCTGTTTCTGCGCTGCATCTCTAAAGTAAAGACTAAGAATCTTAAACAGTTAAAAATCTTTATGAATTAAAATAAAATAAAATAAAATAAAGCTTAAAATAAGAAGTTTATTGAACTGCATTAGTTCACTTATGGCAATGTGAAGGTACATGCAAAGGTACATAACCTTATATATTAACAAATTGCAAACCACGTATGACAGTTTGGATTCTGGAATCAGCCTTCCTCTTAAATCTTTAACAATAGATGAAAACTAAATGAACTAAAGTTTAAAGTGTTCAATTTTATGGCCTATTCATTCAATTCATGATAATTCATGCAATTATCTGTTTATCTGATAAATGTATCTGATTTCCTTTGTCATTCACCACTTCTTCTGCTACGACCATCCGCTCTTAAAGGACTTGGCCGTTTATAGGTTTACTAGATCTAGTGGGACCCGTTGGGTCCCTGTTGCACGGGAGGGCTGGTCCCCGAACGCAATATTCCACCACTCTTTAAGAATAGCCATAGAATAAGCCATTTAGAATGGAGACGAGGAAACACTTTGTCTCACAGAGAGTGGTGAGTCTGTGGAATTCTCTGCCTCAGAGGGCGGTGGAAGCAGGTTCTCTGGATGCTTTCAAGAGAGAGCTAGATAGGGCTCTTAAAAATAGCGGAGTCAGGGGATATGGGGAGAAGGCAGGAACGGGGTACTGATTGGGGATGATCAGCCATGATCACATTGAATGGCGGTGCTGGCTCGAAGGGCCAAATAGCCTACTCCTGCACCAATTGTCTATTGTCTATTGTCTATTGTCACTCACCCATAGCCCCCAACTGCGCAGGCCGGCTGACAGGTTGCTGTTGTGATGCCTGTACACTGCAAGGGCCAGGAAGCGAGTGGGTAAGATCATCTCTGACCCCTCTCACCCTGGCCACAAACTGTTTGAATCACTTCCCTCTGGAAGGTGACTGCGGACTGTCAAAGCTGCCACAGCCAGACATAAAAACAGCCTTTTTCCACGAATAATAGCTCTACTCAATAACCAAAAATCTGTAGCCTCCTTTTGCTCTGGTATTTTATGGTATTCACATGTTTAATCAAAAATGTTTTATTATTAATGTTGTAAGTTATTGGGGCCAATCCGGACTTGGACAAGGACATGGATATTTTAAAAGACAAATTTGCTGGCTGCAACGGAAACCCCCCCCCCCAATCCACATCAAGAATCAAACCCGTCTGGCCTGTGGACTTGGACATCACACAACGGTGTGAACAGGAAAGGCTGAGACGGAGATAACGAGATTCTCTTGGATACACAAAGGGAGGAACCAAGCCTCAGCAGACGGTGGTAAACAGGCCAGCACAAGCACAATCACCATCGGGGATGATAACGATCAGGCTGAGGGATCATGACATCAGCAAACCCCTTATCATCGGAAGCCTATTGTTCATGCCAGATCGAAACTGGGAAACATCAAAAGAACCCCTTTTATCCAGAGGACCACCTGGGGGTTTCAAAGGAAGCTCAGGTATAAAAGTCGAAGTCAAGCCAGAACTCTCTTCCTGCTCTTCCTGCTCTGCTGGACAGCTCGTGGGCCTGCATCGACTTAGCTGTGAGTATCCTGGTGACCTGGTGAAAATTCCCGAAATAGGATAGAGGTCGAGGGGGAGTAAACTTGTGTTAAAGTAAGTTTCACGACGTGCCCGTTAGTTTTCCATCCATAGTCTTAGTTTAATGCATAAGTTTAGCCACTGATTATGTAGTGTTGGTGAGATTCGATTTCTCATTGTTTAATAAAGCCTGTAATTTAGACTTGCTTTGAGTCCATCTTGGTTTCTGTTTTCTCTCATCAGCACACTCTGGTCAATTCAACCTTTTTATCATATCCCACCATAATTCCGAGGTCTAGAACCTAGGGGAATCCTTTTTGTGGAGTAAAGGGAAACACAAAACCCCTACAATGTTTAATGTTTTATGTATCATTCTTAACTGTCACTGTATGTCATATCACTTGTGGGCGGAGCACAAAGGCAAATTCCTTGTATGTGAATACTTGGCCAATAAACCTATTCGATTGATTGATTGATTATACCTTTAATAATCCTTTACAGGAAATTACAGTGCCACGACAGCTTCAAGACAGACATAACACCACACATTTCCTCAAATGGCTTCCATACTTAACAAGTTAAAATACAAGTTAAAATACAAGTTAAAATACAATTAATTGAAAAAAAGTGCAGTTATTTATGCGCATTATATAACCTTATAGCAGCTGGTAAACAGGACTTCCTATGTCTCTCAGTTTTGCACATTGGTGCAATCAGCCTCTGACTGAAGATGCTGCTCTTGATCACCTTCAGGGCATGGAGTGGGTGAGTGGGGTTGGTCATTATTGAACCCAGTTTGTTCAGAGTTCTGGCCTCTGCCACCTGCTGGACCGTTCGTTGCTCAGCCCCGACCACTGAGCCGGCCTTCCTGATTAGCTTATCCAGTCTGTTTTTGTCCGCTATGCGGGCGCCATCTCCCCAACAGGCCACAGCAAAAAACAGAGCACTGGCCACCACTGAATGGTAGACACTGCACAGTAGGGGTTGGCAGATGTTGAATGACCTTAGCCTCCTTAAAAAATACAGTTGGCTTTGTCCCTTCCTGTACACCGCCTCCATATGACACTTCCAGTTCAGCTCACTGTCAAGCTGCACCCCAAGGTACCTGTGGTTAGCGACCACCTCCACCTCAGTGCCCTTAATGGTGATTGGTGTTGCTTGAGTCCTCCTCCTCCCCCTCCTGAAGTCCACAACTATCTCCTTGGTTTTTTTGGTGTTAAGATGGAGGTTATTGTGTGCACTCCACTCCACAAAGTTACTTATTATGTCTCTATACTCCTCCTCATTGCCCCCTTTAATGAGGCCGACAACAGCTGTGTCATCCGAAAACTTCTGCAAAAAGCAGCTGTTGGTGTTATATTGGAGATCCGCTGTATAGATGGTAAACAGGAACGGAGCCAGCACAGTTCCTTGTGGAGCCCCTGTGCTGCTCAAGATGGTGCCCGAGACACTGTTCTGTAGGCGCACGTACTGTGGTCTGAGGGAAAGGTAATCCAAACACCACAGTACCAGTGATGGATCCACTTTCATCTTCTCCATCTTCTCCCCTAGCAGTCGGGGCTGAATTGTGTTGAAGGCGCTTGAGAAGTCAAAAAATGTAATCCTTACAGATGCATCAGTAGTGTCCAAATGTGTGTACACCCTCTGCAGCATGTAAATGAGGGCATCATCGACACTGATGTTAGGCTGATATGCAAACTGTAAAGGATCCATTTGATTTGACACACTAGTCCTGATGTAGGAAAGGACAAGTCTCTCAAATGTCTTCATTATATGTGAAGTGAGCGCTACTGGTCTGTAGTCATTGTGGAGAGTGGGATGGGTCTTCTTTGGGACAGGTACCAGGCAAGATGTTTTCCACAGCCTTGGAACCCTCTGTAGACGCAAGCTCAGGTTGAACAGGTGTGTTAGAATACCACACAGCTCTGAAGAGCAAGTCTTCAGTAGCCTTGGGCTGGTGTCATCAGGCCCCACTGCTTTCCCTGGCTTCAGTCTGTCCAGCATCACCTTGACCTGAGCAGTATGAAGAGTCATGGGTGGGGCTGCCGGTGGAGTGGGAGGTGGAAAGAGGGGACTCCGTACAGGTGACATCTCAGGAGTGATGGAGAGAGGGATGGGAGGTGGAGAGGAAGCAGCAATGGTCAGCAGACCAGGTGGGGGAGGCTGGGGTGGTGTGGGGCAGTCAAATCTGTTGAAAAATCTGTTCAGATCATCAGCCAGACTCTGTTCACCATCAGGCAGTGTACCACCATTCTGCTTCATGCCCGTGATCTTTCGCATTCCAGCCCATACCTGCTTCACACCATCTTGCTGCAGCTGTCGTTCTAATTTGAACCTATAGGCTTCTTTCCCCTCCTTAATCCTCACCTTCAGTTCCTTTTGAAGTTCTTTGATTTTATTCCTGTCGCCCTCCCTGAAAGCCTTTTTCTTCTCATTTAGTAAGGCCTTCAGGCTGCTGGTAATCCAAGGTTTGTTATTAGGGTAGCAACGAATTACCCTGGGTGGCATGATGTCATCATAACAGAAATTGATGTAATGGGTAATGCATTCTGTTAGTCCATCAATGTCTTCCCCATACTCCTCACAGAACGCATCCCAATCTGTTGTCTCAAAACAATACCTCAGGGCTTCATCTGCCTCAGGATACCAGTCTCTTGATGTTCTGATGGTGACAGGCAGCCTCTTGGCAGCTGGTGTGTAGGAGGGAAAGAGATGTAGCATGTCGTGGTCTGATCAACCAAGAGGGGGCAGTGCAGTACATTTGTATGCATTTTTGACATTTGCATACAAAAGATCCAGCGTTTTATCACCTCTGGTTGTACAGTCAATAAACTGTTTAAAAGTGGGCAAAGTCTTAGAGAGACAGACATGGTTATAATCTCCAGACACAACAATGAACGCCTCTGGGTACTTGGACTGGAGTCCCGCTATAGTGGTGTGCAGCACGTCACACGCGACTTCCGCCTTGGCAGATGGAGGAATATAAACAACAATGGCTACCACCACAGTGAACTCCCTGGGTAGGTAATATGGTCTTAAACTAACCGCTAAAAGTTCAATGTCCTTGTTGCATATCCGTTCTTTGATAGTAGCGTGATTAGGGTTACGTGATTAGGGTATTCATTCATTCATTCATTCAATCACACATTGATCGCTTCGATTCCTGAGAGGTACCACTGTCTCTCTAGTTATTATCTATCTATCTATCTATCTATCTATCTATCTATCTATCTATCTATCTATCTATCTATCTATCTATCTATCTATCTATCTATCTATCTATCTATCTGTCCATCTATCTATCTATCTATCTATCGATTGATCTATCTCTAAAACTCTCATCTTGTTTGTTTCTGTGTCTGCGTGTATGTCGGTGTGTCTGCGATGTCACAAGATAAACGGCACAAGATAGCGCTACAAATTTTACTCACAATTGTCATGTGATGGTTTGTATCAAGTTTCATTCAGAATGAATTTATATTTTACAAGTTATTCACATTTTTAACATAAAAAACATTAAAACAGTGCCCTCACTTGCCGTTAGCAGTGTATGACATCACAATTTAATCTTAAAACAACTCGCTGTCCCTGCTCCAGTCCCTGGACTGGGGTTCGAGCAGGTGCGGGACCGGGGGCTGCTGCTTTGTCAAATTTGAGTGTATGCTCCATTCAATTAATTTGCACAAAGATGTACAATGTGCTACAATGCTAAGAACTACCTGTAGATTCTCCACTCTGTGTCGTCCCCTTTGCTTGAGTTTGAACTGATTGCATCTATGTATGATTTATCTGATCCATTTGGATAGCATACAAAGCAAAGCTTTTCACTGTACTATACCTCAGTACATGCGATAATAAAATGTAAACAATAAGGCAGCAGTTTCAATTATCTTGTGTGTCATTAGTCTTCCTCTACTGCCCTTTTCATATTTTGATTTTCAAATCAGATATATAACAAGTCAATTGGACAAACAGTATAATAAAATCAAACTGACACATCTAAAATGAATTATTTGTTCTGCAACTTAGGGGACAACATATGTTCAGTTAATAACTGCAGCCTAGCATGAGTGGATGTGTTGAATGGTCGATGAGATTGCCTTGCACTGATATCGAGAGTTTTGCAACATTGGAGTGTACTATTTTACAAGGAATGGAAGTAAATTTTAAGTGTAGCATTGATATAGAGTGGGGAAAGCAGCAGCCTATTTGTACCCAGCCGGTTCACACAAAGAGCAAGTTAGACAATCTACATGTTAATAATCTTTAGTCATCTTTTAATTAAGATTGAACAGTATTTAAAATCAATTGTGGTTAAACTCCACCGATAAAATCACTGCTAGCTTAAACAAGGGGAAGCAATTCAACTTAACCTCAAAATACTACTCTGTCAAAACCGGTGCCGTAATATAACCAACACAGTTGGTTGTTCGGAAGAACAATGTTAATTATCAGTCATTTGGGTCTAGGCAATTCTGACAATTAATGGTATGCATGGTGAAAGGGGAAAGTATTAGATCACCTAGAAGTCATATGCTGGGCTGATATGATAATCTGAATAGAGAGATTGGGTGCATCTTGCACCTGCTCCCTCAGTTTTACACAAGGAAAAGTTGGCAAAGGAATGGTGACCCCATTCATTTGAATTAGGTTGCGCATCCTGAGGTATGTTGAACATTTTTCATTATTTGCTAGTAGGTTCAAGTGTTTTAATTAAATTTATTTATTTAGTTTAAAATGCTGAAAGTTTTATCAGACATTTAAAAATATTCAAAACACTATAAGTTCAAGTTCAAGTTCAAGTGAGTTTATTGTTCAAGTGAGTTTATTGTCATGTGTCCCTGTATAGGACAATGAAATTCTTGCTTTGCTTAAGCACACATAAAATAGTAGGCATTTACTACAAAACAGATAAATGTGTCCATATACCATGATATAAATATATACACACATGAATAAATAAACTGGTAAAAGCAAATAACAGAAAGTGGTTATTAGTAATCAGAATTTTGTCCGAGCCAGGTTTAATAGCCTGATGGCTGTGGGGAAGTAGCTGTTCCTGAACCTGGTTGTTGCAGTCTTCAGGCTCCTATACCTTCTACCTGAAGGTAGCAGGGAGATGAGTGTGTGGCCAGGATGGTGTGGGTCTTTGATGATACTGCGACTGCGATAAATCCCCTCGATGGAAGGATGGTCAGAGCCGATGATGGAGTGGGCAGTGTTTACTACTTTTTGTAGTCTTTTCCTCTCCAGGGCGCTCAAATTGCCGAACCAAGCCACGATGCAACCGGTCAGCATGCTCTCTACTATGCACCTGTAGAAGTTAGAGAGAGAGTCTTCCTTGACAAACCGACTCTCCGTAATCTTCTCAGGAAGTAGAGGCGCTGATGAGCTTTTTTGATAATTGCGTTAGTGTTCTCAGACCAGGAAAGATCTTCAGAGATGTGCACGCCCAGGAATTTGAAGTTCTTGACCATTTCAACCATCGACCCATTGATATAAATGGGGCTGTGGGTCCCCCTCCTACTCCTTCCAAAGTCCACAATCAGTTCCTTGGTTTTGCTGGTGTTGAGGGCCAGGTTATTGCGCTGGCACCATATGGACAGTTGCTCAATCTCTCTTCTGTATTCTGACTCATCCCCATCAGTGATACGCCCCACAATAGTGGTGTCGTCAGCGAACTTGATGATGGAGAGGATCCAGTTGCAGAGGGATGCGCAGAGACCCAGTTCTGTGAGCTTGGTAACCAGTTTGGAGGGGATGATTGTGTTAAATGCCGAGCTGTAATCAATGAATAACAGCCTGACATACGAGTTTTTGTTGTCCAAGTGGTCCAGTGCGGAGTGCAGGGCCAGCGAGATCGCATCCACCGTTTATCTGTTGTGGCGGTCCGCGAACTGCAGTGGGTCCAGGTTTTTGTCGAGGTAGGAGTTGATTTGCTCCATGATCAACCTCTCAAAGCACTTCATCACCACCGGCGTTAGTGCCACTGGCCGATAGTCATTGAGGCACGTCACCTTACTCTTCTTGGGCACCGGTATAATTGATGCCGTTTTAAAGAGCACCCTGCAAAGCCATGCCAAGGATATGGCCTCTTAAAAATATGATTCACCTGCTGGACAACTTTGCCCAGCAGGTGGACTGGATTGTAATGGAGAGAGAGGACTGCTCTCCGTGCAATATAGGAGCAACTCTCCTTTCACCAATGAATCTGAATAACAAAAATTACAATACAAATCCAATTATACATATCACAATTAGAACTTGGAAACAAATAAAACAGAATCTAAAATTAAGAAATCTATCTCTTTTATCGCCAATAGTCAATAATCCGTCGTTTAAACCCTCTACTATAGATAAATCATTTACACAATGGGAAAGAATAGGAATCAAAACGCTCGGAGACTTGTATGAATTTTGAAAATTACTATCATTTCAACAATTACAACTGAAATATAATTTGAGAAATAATCAATATTTTAAATATCTTCAAATATGTGACTCTGAAAAAATACACAAAAGACTCATAATATGCCTCCAGACTTACTGGACGAAGCAATGAAGACAAAGGCCGAATCAGCAAACTTAATATCATAATTATATAACACTATTTTAAACATAGAAATACCTACAACTGACGGTATTAGAAGAGACTGGGAACAAGAACTAGCTATAAAAATGTCAAAAGAGAGCTGGGATAAACACTTACTATATGTGCATAAATGCTCGATCAACGTAAGACACACTCTAAATCAATTCACAACATTACATAGACTATACTATTCAAAAACCAAAATAAATAAACTTTTCCCTAACGTCTCACCCATTTGAGATAAATGTCAGTCTCAAGAAGCTACCATAGCGCACTCTTTTGTTTTTTGTATAAAAATCCAAAAATTCTGGAACAAAATATTTGAAATTTTCACAAAACTATTTAAAATAAAACTGATACCAAAAACAGAATGGATTATCTTTGGAATAATGGAAGGTAGCCCTGAACTAAACGTGTTTCAAAATAATTTATTTAATTACGGGTTAATAACGGGAAAAAAGCTCATACTCAAATTCTGGAAAAACGCTCCTATACAACAATAAAAATGTGGATTTCAAACATGTTCGAAACATTACACATGGAAGATATGAGATTCCTCCTCGCAGGCAAAGCAGACCACTTCGAAAAGACGTGGTCTGCATTTATGGACTTACTACAAGCATAAGGTGCAACAGTAATTAAAAAAAATAAATGGCGCCAGGATCTGGTAATAGGGGATGAAAAATATGGTTGGTATATCCCTTTTTGCGGAGTTTTTTTTATAATAGAGCGATTGTTTCTCTTTTTTTCCTTTCTTTTCTAGGGTCTATTTCTTAACTTACTTCTCTAACTCTCTTTCTAATGGGCTTTCTTTTCCCAACACTTTCTTGCACTATCACGACTCTTTCTCACTTTCCTTATTTCTTTTATTTCTAACTCTCTTAAAGCTCAAAAAATGAAAGGGTACAACAAATGTAATAATATTCCCCCCCCCCCCCCCATGGGAAAAGGTTCTAACTGTCTCATGTAATATATTCAAGGAGGAGATGGTAGCCTCTGCTTTTTTTTTATACCAATAGCAACAGCAGGAAATGGATCAACAAAGTCGATAAAAGTCACACATTCAAAAGTACGTTACTGCTTCTGTTCCTCACAGCAGGCACCTGCAACTGTGAGGTTGGGTTATATCTGGAAGAGCAATTACTTTGCTCAACAAATAGTGGAGTAACTTCCAATAGGGACGGACACTTAACATCCTGACAATCAACATCAGGTAAACACAAAATTGTTAACAATTTGTCTTGTTGTACCTTGCAGTATGATCATTTGGAAAATGTACTTTTATAATATTTGATTTAAATTAAAGTTATTGGCAAAATTGTCATACGGTTTATCCAAAATGGTAAACATTTACTAATTTAAAATTTTAAATTTGGTTTAAAACATGAATTAAGCAGAATTTTGCACCTGGAACAATAATTTGCAAATTATACAGACCAAGGCAACTGTAGTACACAGTTCAGCAATGTAATACAATTATCTTGGTCCATATATGTAAAAGGAAAAGCAGATGCTGGTTTAAACCGAAGATAGACACAAAAAGCTGGAGTAACTCAGTGGGACAGGCAGGATCTCTGCAGAGAAGGTCCTTCTCGACCCGAAACGTCACCCATTCCTTCTCCTGCTGAGCTACTCCAGATTTTTGTGTCTATAAAATCTTGGTCCATGTAATGTGTTGTAGCTTGAACAGCCAATTTAGCTTGATCAGAAGACATAATTCCGTGGTCAAAAATTCCTTTGTCCCACCCTTTGATTGCTTACTACAGATTCCAAACGGCTTCAAATGTTTGTAACAAAATGCATGCAATCCTCCGCTGAGTTGGAAGACTGTGACCTTCATTTTCATATCTTTCCCATCAGAGCGGCTGTACTGAACTTCAGCAGTACAGCTATAAATTCATCTTCCCTCAGCAAAAAAAACGAAACACCCCTTCGTTCGATATTCCTTGGACAATATTTCGCAAGTTAAACTATAAATACATTTTGAATATTATTCCAGATCTAAAATTACCTGTAAAAATGAAAGAAAACTAATTTTAGTGAGTGTCTATGAAGGGTGTTCAATGTGAAATGTGGGCTGTTTTTCTTTCCACGGATGTTGACTGAACGGCTGAGTTTTTACAGCATTTTCAGTTTTTGTTTCAATGTCCAACATCTGCAGTTTTCATGATTGTGAGTTTACTCTTCCACATTAGCAAAGAACTTAGAATGTTCGAGACATTTTAGGCACGGAAAGATCTAGCTAAACTGTTGAATACCAGATGTGAATGGGCTACTATCGTGCTTCATGACTGAAAAATTGTATCATTAACAATTTACAATAAAGCGTGTTACTGAATGTTGAATTGATGGACGTTTTACAGGTTATATCAGCAAAGGGGCATTTTAACAAAGGTTAGCAAAAACAGTCCAATAGTAATAATTTAATTCACCAATTCGAGGAAAGAGTAATTAAATAATGTTATGCTGTAGTGCAGAACAGATTATATTATGTCAAATCTCTAATTTGTGTTAGAATTAGACCTAACCGCCAACATTAATTTTTACTGTGAGAGGAAACTGGAGCATCCAAATAAAACCTACATGGTCACAAAACGAGGTCAGGATTAAACCTGGTCCACTGGAACTAAGAGGAAAGTGTTGGGTCGAAGCCGTGCCACGAAGTTGGCTGTAAAAAGCTTCACTTCCATTTTACAGAAAAGTATATTTTTAAACACAGGCTACACCTATTTATTTCCAGGTTGCTAAGTCTTGAGATTTGGCCAACAGTACAAATGTGATATTTATTGATGCAAGGACATGAAATAAATCTGTTGTAAATTATATAATTCTGGATATACATCTATTTATAGCAAGAGCATTGGTTAATTTGCTGAAAACAGTGTATTCTCATGAGCAGTTTTTCAGGTATTTTGCATTTATTTTATCATCTAAAAAACTTAATTAATTTATTCTGTTTTGACCTGCAAGTGAGCATTAAATAGGATGCCTGTATTCTTCCTCTCACCTTTCAAGATTTGTGTTTAAGCTTACTTTCTGATATCTGCCTGTTTCTAAAATTATATCGCAAACCTTGATAAAAATATGTGATTAACAAAAATAAAAGCAAGAATCTTAATGCACAGAAATGTGAAGCATAGAAGGAAATATTTGTTCCAATGCTGGCCAACAAAAATTAGTAAAAGCCTTAACGAAGGGTCTTGACCCGAAATGTTGCATATTCCTTTTCTCCGGAGATGCTGTCTGACCCGGTGAGTTACTCCAGCCTTTTGTGTCTATCTTCGGTTTAAACCAGCATCTGCAGTTCCATCCTACATATGTAGTAAAAGCCTTATTGGGATTTCCAACTCTTGGTCTTCAGCGTAGCACCACATCTAAGTATTCCTACCACAATCACTCCTTAAATCGTGAATGTCAGAAGCCTACCACCCTCTGATGGAAATGTTTCTTGTTACCCCATCAGCATAATAATTGATAGGCACAAAATGCTGCAATAACTCAGTGGATCAGGCAGCAACTCTGGAAAAAATGGATAAGTGGCTTTTAGTGCCGGGAGCCTTCTTCTGACTTTTTATTAATCTTCATTATATTTTAGCATAATAGTTGGGGTGCTGCACTAATGGATAAGATGCTGCTTAAAATTAAGGAATCTCTCTCTCATCAGTGTGAGAGTGTTTGGAACTCCAAGGGTGGATACGCTGTCTGTGAATATTTTTAATGCGTGAGAGAAATTTGCAGTGAATAATCTGCTAAAGTATAAGTTTCCTTAGGGCAGACGGCAATGTGGAGTTGAAGTTCAAATCAAATCAGTCACGGCATTATTAAATGGTGAATCAGATTCTAAGGGGGAGTTGTCTTATCCGTCTCTAATTTATATGTGCAAATATATAATTTGCTGGCTGCTGTGGCATTGCTGGCTCAAAGGGCTGAATGGCTTCCTCCTGCACCTATTTTCTATTTTTCTATAACAATTCAGATCAAAGCAAAATTCTAAATTCAATTTAGCTGGCCAGCTCTTTGCAATAAAAATATAAAGCTCACTAATGTATAAATAAATGCACTGACACATGTTTTTGTCCATTTATTAATGTCAGCTACAACCACAATGGTCTCAGTCAAAAGGAAATCAGATGTTTATCTGTGGCAATGTAAGGTGAGGTTTATAGCTGAGGGGATGTTGAAAATAATCCTTTAATGGAGGTGGGCCAATCATTCTGAAAATTGAAGAATCAATTATCAATTTTATTTAGTGAAAAAATGTACAATAATTCTTGATAATTTATGCTATTTTATTGTGATATTTTTTCGACTGGATAGAGAGCTTTGAACTGTTTAAAATAACACATTTTCACTGTTTCCAAATATCAATGCGAGGAGTCATAATCAAATTTACTGCTCACTTTACTCTTAATGTTGACAAAACTCGCTTTGGCCTGACTCCTTTTTGTTATTTTCACCTCATTTCAGTTTCACATGGTGATCAGTTGTGTGACACCCTGACTGATACTGATGGAGACAGTGTAAAATTATATCAAATCTTCAGCTCATTTGCTAGGTCCTGGTCACGCAAGAAAACGTATATCTCCTCCCTTGCTGCCTCAATGCAAAATCACGTACCTGACCAAGTGCCCTTTAAATGCCGTTATAGTACCTACCTCAACTACCTCCTCAGGCAGCTCATTCCTCATTCCCACCATCCTCTGATTGAAAGTTGACACTCAGGGCTGTGTTAAATCTTGCCCCTCTCACCTTAAATGTATGTCGTCTTGTTTTTGAATCATACCTTGCACCTTCTCATCCAAACCACAAACAGCAATGGGTCCAGCACCGACATTGCGTCACACCACTTATCATAGGCCTCCAGTCCAAAAACGCTTTTCCACCATCACCCTCTGCTTCCTTCTATGAAGCCAATTTTGTATCCAACATCTTGGATACCTTGTGATCTCATCTTCCAGCGGCTTACCATGCAGGCACTTTTAAAGGACTTTATCATTAACAGAAAATGCTTACATAGTATCATAGAGTCATACAGGCTGGAAAAAAGCCCTTCAGCCCAACTTGCCCACACCAACCAACATGTCCCATTTATCCGTCCCACCTGCCTGTGTTTGGCCCATATCCCTCGAAACCTGTCTAAATGTTTCTTAAATATTGCGATAGTGCCTGCCGCAACTACCTCCTCTGGCAGCTCGTTCCATACACCCACCACCCTTTGTGTGAGCAAGTTACCCCTCATGTTCCTATTATATCTTTCACCCTCTCACCTTAAACCTATGTCCTCTGGTTCTCAATTCCCCTTTTCTAGGCAAGAGACTCTATGTGTCTACTGGATCTATTCCTCTTATGATAGACACAAAAAGCTGGAGTAATTCAGCGAGTCAGACAGCATTGCTGGTGAAAAGGAATAGGTGACATTTTGGGTCAAGTTCCTTCTTCAGACCCGACCCGAAACGTCACCTATTCCTTTGTTCAGCATCCTCTTTATTCTCTGAGGTCCCAGTAAATTGTAACACTGCAAATGGCATGAACATATTCAAGAAAGGAGGTGGAACAAAGCAGGAAACTGGTAGCCAGTTAACGACATGTCTGAAGAAGGTATCTTGACTCGAAAGGTCAATATTCCTTTGTTCCAGATATGCTGTCTGACCCGCTGAGTTACTCCAGCTTTTTGTTTCTATCTTCGATTTAAACTATCATCTGCACTTCCTTCCAACACGATTCCTCTTATGACACTTCCTCTTTTATACTTCCTACTTCTTGAATTTATATCTTTCTTAAACATTGTTAAATAGATATAACAACAAACATTGAATGCGAAGACCAATCATGCTGACAAAGACATTTCTTCTCAGACTTTATACAACATATCATTTCAATGAAATGTTCTAGCCAATTTAGATTCCCAGCAAATGAAAGCTTTATTGCTAACTAGACTAAGTGGGACCCGTTGGGTCCCAGCTTCACACGGGAGGGCTGGTCCCCCAACGCAATATCCACCTGTTCACCAATTCCAATATTGCTGGCCAGTGGGGGAGGTGGGGGGGGGGGCTTTCTGGAGCACTAGTATGGGTGTTGTGGGCCAAAGGGACTGCTTTCCAGATCACATAAAACCACATAAAGGGCACTCAGTTCAGTAGACACTCAGCATTGTGTAGATTCCCAGCTCAGACTGAGAGTCATGGCCTCTCCCTCGCCATCTTGCAGTGACTGAGCCACGTCCAGACTTACGGGTTTTATAGTCCCTCCCCCCCCCCCCCCCCCCTAGAAGGGGCATGGCCTTCATCACGGTGATTGACAGGGAAGAGAATCTCAAGAATATTTAAACACTAATAACTCTTTTATTTTTCATCGATGGGAAAAATCCTCAGGGCCTGATCAGCGGAGGAGGAGTCTGAGTAAGATGGTCAAAAGATCACAGCCATATATGGTAGCGTTTTTTCTAAAATCAAATAACAGCGCAAACAGGAAGTGGTCAAGATGATACTTTATTATATAGATAATCTCAAATGTCTCTTTCCTTTGTATAAAACTCAAAATAAATAAGCAAACAACATTTTCTCTCTTTAGCTCTCGTACATATATTTTGGATCAAAATGGAAATGATTGCATCAGCATTATATTTAAAGGAAAATGTTTGATCCATGAGTGTAGAACACACCTTAAAACTAGCCGACTCACATAAAATATGCCACCAAAAATAATTTATACCCTCAGCAAAAGTTCTTTGTAAGTATTGCCTAACATTCAAATTTAATCAAGTAAATTCCATTATGTTTATTAGTTTTTATGCTTTACTTCGATCACTCCTGCAACATTCCTATCCACCGATGTCTATAAGGAGTATTGAAAAAAGAAATAGGTGTCTCACCCCCTCAAGCCAGCTCTGCCATTCACCCAGATGGCAACGGATCCATACTTTTGGATCACTGGTCAGTGTGGACTCTGTGAGCTGAAGCACCTGTTTCCACACTGCATCTCTAAACTAAAGTAAAAAGACAAGGAGAAAATCTAACCAAGAACCATGCCAGTGCATTGGAGTGGAAGGTTGCTCTTCATTTAATGGTCCATTGGTTCCTTTCTTATTTCCTCCAGGATTCCGTTTTCTCTTTTAGTGTTCCCATCAGCTTTTCCATCTTTAACTTTTCAGTCAAAGTTCCCATTTTCTTTTTTTTATTATTATTTTTTTAAATATTTTTATTTATTAGAAGCAAATGTACAAAAATAGAACCAACGGCATATAAAATAATACAGTTATTGTACAGCTTCAATATTAACATCTAGCTATAGTTAGAAGAAAAGAAAGGAGAAAAAGCAAGAAAGAGAAAAAGTGAGATGTGCAAAGATAGAACCCCTAGACTACCAAAGTGGTGTAGTCAAAGAGTGAGTAAATGAAAGAAAGAAAAGAGGAATATAAAAAATAAGAAAAATAAAAGGACAAAAAGAGAAAGAAAAAAGTGGTGATATACCTGCCGCGCATCCCTCCCACCCACCTCACCCAACCCGTAATTAGATTTAAATCCAAAATTGTGTTGCACCATACTATCCTTGTAATAAATCAATGAATGGTGTCCATGTCTTCGAAAAATGATCTGGTTTTTCTGCCAAGACAAGTCTAGTACTTTCAAGATGTAGCGTCTCGGACATGTTTATAATCCACATCTTAAGCGTAGGGACTGATGTATGTTTCCAAAATTTGTATTTGTTTTTACGCCATTATCAGGCCATAATTAAGGAAACGTCTGTGAAATAATGATAGCTCAGAGCAGGCTTCTGACGTACCTAGAATCATCAATTCCGTATCGGGATCCAATTTTATTTTTAGTGTTTTTGAAAAAATTTCAAAAATTCCCCTCCAGAAATTATGTAACTTTATACAAGAGACAAAGGAATGGGTTATAGTTGCTTCCTGAAGAAGACATTTATCCCAAATAGGAGATACATTTGGAAAGATCTTATTCAGTTTAGACTTTGAATAATCGAGTCTGTGCAGTATTTTAAATTGAATTAACGAATGCCTAACGTTGATCGAACAATTGTGTATATATAGAAGGTTTTCCTCCCATCTATCTTTTAGAATTTTTAGGCCAAGTTCATCTTCCCAAGCTCTTCTAATTACTTCTGACCATGGGATTTCTATATTTAAAAGGGTGTTATACAGATATGATATGATATACAGGTAAAATGGTTAATAATGGAGAGAGAGGATAGTTCACCTTTTAATATAGGCGCGATTTTTCTCTCTCCAATAAATTTGAAGAAAACACTATATGAGAAAAATCCGTTTATCCACAGTACTTTACGAATCTGGAGACAAGTGAAGTCATCCCTTAAACTGAGAAATGTATCTCTTCTCTCATCAATTGCCAACAATCGTTCAAGCCATCTATTTTAGATAAAACGTTCACACATAGGGAAAGATTAGGAATCAAAAAACTCGGAGATCTTTATGAGATGGGAACTCTTCTCTCATTTCAAGAATTACAGTCGAAATATCACCTGGAAGGTAGTCAATATTTTAGATATCTTCAAATTCGAGACTATCTGAAATCAGATAACCAAGCCTACCAATCTTTGTTGCCAGACATACTAGACGAATGTATGAATAGAAATTCGGAGTCAAACAAGTTAATATCATATCTGTATGTTCCCATTTTCTAATTTGTCGTAAATGCAGTTTGCTGATTTTATAATTAGCTTTATTCGTTCACAAGATGTGTGAAGGTTTTCCATAGAATGTGCCTGGCACACTGGTCTTTCGATGTAGACGAAGTTGTGACTGTAAGACACAGCCAAGGAAGTTTAGTTGGGGACTTGCTATCCTTTCAATAACCACCGCTGTGGTGCAGCAAAAGTGGAGAATGTAGATGTTTAAGACAGTGAGCGGGTGCTAATTATGATATTTGCTTCATCGTGGATGGTATGGCGGCATTTGAATGATGTCGGAGCCAAGTGATTGAAGACTCAGCTCACTTCCAACTTGCAAATTGTGGAAGTGAAATGGTTTGGGGGATGTACTGGGTGAATTACTCACCGCAGAACATCCTTTCTTGTGCTGGTAACAAGTGTGTTGACGTTTGTAACTGTTTCACTAAACCTATTCATCAATGTTGACAGTACAGGACTCAGCATTGATAGTCAGGGACAGTTGGATGGATATTGTTGAACTGCTGCTGATAATTTTTTTAAACTACTAAAATTATTTTTTCAGCCTAAGGGGAATTTAGCAGCAAGTGGGGTGCTCAAAATAACTACAGTGGTTTGCTAAACATTCCGTTAATGTCACAATAAGCAGCACTGACCTTTAAAATCATAACAGGATACCATAGGCTCCCTCAACCATCCCCGTCTCATTGCAAGCACTTGCCAAGTACCTGATGTCATTTGTCTCACTTGGGGGCACTTGAGGGAAGCCCCATTGTCAAATTCTTTGTGTAATTCTAGAAAAATATACAAATATAAACTACTTGAACATCTCTGGCTGCTAATTATGCAGCTTCAGGTTGACTACAGACATGGTCAAGAGGCTTTCCAAACTTCCACCGTGTAAACATTTGTCCCTTGTTCCATACGGCTTTACTTTAAATTAAAATTCTATTGAGCCCCTTACAAATAAGGCCCTTCGAGCCTGCATCACCATTCAATATGATCATGGCTGATCATCCAACTCAGTATTCTGTACCTGCCTTCTCTCCATACCTCCTGATCCCTTTAGCCACAAGGGCCACATCTAACGCCCTCTTAAATATAGCCAATAAACTGGCCTCAACTACCTTCTGTGGCAGAGAATTCCAGAGATTCACCACTCTCTGTGTGAAAAATGTTTTTCTCATCTCGGTCCTAAAAGATTTCCCCCTTATCCTTAAACTGTGATCCCTTGTTCTGGACTTCCCCAACATCGGGAACAATCTTCCTGCATCTAGCCTGTCCAACCCCTTAAGAATTTTGTAAGTTTCTATAAGATCCCCTCTCAATCTTCTAAATTCTAGTGAGTACAAGCCGAGTCTATCCAATCTTTCTTCATATGCAAGTCCTGACATCCCATGAATCAGTCTGGTGAACCTTCTCTGTACTCCCTCTATGGCAAGAATGTCTTTCCTCAGATTAGGAGACCAAAACTGTACGCAATACTCCAGGTGTGGTCTCACCAAGACCCTGTACAACTGCAGTAGAACCTCCCTGCTCCTATACTCAAATCCTTTTGCTATGAATGCTAACATACCATTCGCTTTCTTCACTGCCTGCTGCACCTGCATGCCTACTTTCAATGACTGGTGTACCATGACACCCAGGTCTCGTTGCATCTCCCCTTTTCCTAATTGGCCACCATTCAGATAATAGTCTACTTTCCTGTTTTTGCCACCAAAGTGGATAACCTCACATTTATCCACATTATACTGCATCTGCCATGCAATTGCCCACTCACCCAATCTATCTAAGTCACCTTGCAGCCTCCTAGCATCCTCCTCACAGCTAACACTGCCCCCCAGCTTTGTGTCATCTGCAAACTTGGAGATGTTGCATTCAATTCCCTCGTCCAAATCATTAATATCATGTCATGTCATAAGAGCATCTTATCATGTCATATGATCATGTCATAAGAGCATCTAAATCATCTATATTTTGTGTTATTGTCTACCCATAGTCAATATTTTTATACTAAATATCAGTTTTAGTCCCATGTATTGTGCAAAAATATAATAATTTTGATTATATTGAGTGGATGTTTCTAGATTAATTTATGGGAATTAAACATTAAATTCCTTCCATCTGGCATAAATTCATGACAGTGAGATTTTAAAATCATGTTATATTGTGAATTCTTGTGTGAATGGGATTAGTTTGTTGTTTGGATACTTAGGCTATTTAAAAAATATATCCTTTTCTTAAGAAATTGAATCTACAGGACATCCTTAATGGGGAAAGTAGTGGGCAGAAAGGCATGTCATGTTTGAAGAGCAAAAACTTGTAGTTTACAAAATTGAAAAGTTGAGGAAAAACAAGGTGTACAGAGTTGCTTATTGGTTACAATCTGAGGAGTATGATGATGCTATGATGCTATGATGATATGCCAATGTACCAGCTAGCAACTGATCTTCTCCATAAAGACTTGGTCTATTGCTAGAAATTGTAATTTATTTACCTATCTGTTACGGATTTACAGCATATAATACAATAATATTAAAGTTCTGATCTTGAGAATATCACATTTTTGAATTTTCAAGGCAGTATGGATGTTTATTACTATTTCCGTCACAACGGTCAATTTTGTAATTAACTACAATTAGGTAATTAACTAATTATATGCTTTAATTTCAGTTCGTCCAAGTAAGATATTTTATATTTGTTTCAGAATGCTTCAATCTATAATAACTGAAAATGTCATTCAGTTCTCTTGATTTTTAAGAAAGTTATGGGATTTTGACTGTCCTCGATCACAGCTTTTGTGTTAAGTCATTGGAAAAGCAATAGGGACCAAGATGCTAATTTCCGAGTATGAAAATGCCCATTTTTTTTTTAATACTGAAGATATGAAAGTGAATTAGGTGTCCAATTAAACCTTTTTATGCTTTATTTGATGAGATAAATTGCAGACTTGGTTTTAAAAATCTCAAAATTTTGTAACATTGTTACAGTACCTCTCACAGACCCCACCCCTCAAAACAATGCCCCCTCCTCTCTTTATGCACCTGCCTGCCCACATGGACTCCTACCAATTTCACCCCCCTCCCCCCTGCAACGTTCCTCCCTCTGGCTCTTCAAACCTGTCTCAAACTCTCCTTTCTACTTCTTATTTCTGGCCTTTGTTCCATTTGCCCATCAACCCCCCCCCCAACTCCCCCTTGCCCTCTACCTGCCATGCTATGTCCTGCCTATCCCCTTTTCCAGCTTTCTTCTCACTCCCCCTGCAATCAGGCAGAAGGGTCTCAACCCAAGATGTTACCCATCGATTTTCTCCAGGGATGCTGCCCAGCCAAATGAGTTACTCCAGCACTTTATGCCCTTTTGTGTTTTAAACAGTATCAGCAGTTCTTTGTTTCTACATTTTTATCGCGTGTAATGGTGGTATTTTTACCGAATGAAAGGGGATGCTTGCAATGGAGAGAATATAACAGATAGATTGCTGGGATGAGGAGAGGTTAAATCTAGTTAGCCTCCATTCGCTGAATTTTAATATAATACTAGACCAAGTGCAGACCCGTTGGGTCTGTTCCCCCAACGTGCGGGTGTGGGGGGGGGGGAGGCGGCATGCAGCGTCACACACACTAACTATCCCCCCCCCCCCCGCACTCACGCTAATTACCCCCCCTTGATATAATATTAATATTATTAATTTGCTCCTTTTACCCCATAACCACCGTATCTACTGACGCATAGCCCCCAACTTGCAGTCACATCTGGGGGGGGGGGGGGATGAGAGTGAGGGCAGAGAGAGAAGGGGCGGAGACAGAGAGAGAGACAGAAACACAGAGAGAGGGGCAAGAGGGAGAGGAGGGTGGGGAGGAGGAGAAGAGGTAGGGTGGGTGAGGAGAGAGAGAGGGTGAGAGTGAGAGAGAGGGGGGTGCTGAGAGGGGGGTGAGGTGGGGAGCAGGGAGGGGGAGGGGGGGAGGGTGGAGGGAAGAGGGTAGGGGGTGTGGAGGGGAGGTTGGTTTAGGGGAGGGAGGGTGGGGGAGGGGATGGAGGGGAGAAAGAGAGAGGGGGAGAGAGGGAGGAGGGCAGAGGGGGAGGGGGCAGAGAGGGGAGGGGGGAGAGAGGGGGAGGGGAGAGAGGGGGGAGGGCGGGAGAGAGGGGGGGGGGAGGGTGTGCTGAGAGGGGGGTTAGGTGAGTGGAGGGGGAGAGGTGGGGAGCAGGTAGGGGGAGGGAGGGTGGAGGGAAGGGCGTAGGGGTGTGTGGAGGGGAGGGGGGTTTAGGGGAGGGACGGTGGGGGAGGGGATGGAGTGGAGGAGGGGGAGAAAAAGAGGGGAGAGGGAGAGAGAGAGGGGGGGAGGGGATAGAGAGAGGGGAGAGAAAGAGAGGGGGAGAGGGAGGGGAGAGGAGAGGAGGGGGAGAGAGAGGAGAGGAGGGGGAGAGAGGAGAGGGGTGGAGAGGAGAGGGGGGAGGAAGGGAGAGAGAGAGAGAGAGGGGGGGAGAGAGGGGAGAGGGGGGAGGAGAGAGGGGGAGGGTGGATGAGAGCGGGAGGAGAGATGGGGAGAGGAGAGGGGGAGGGGAGAGGGGGAGGGGAGAGAGGGGGGGGAGAGAGAGGGTGTGCTGAGAGGGGGGTGAGGTGAGGGGAGGTGGGGAGGGGGGGGGAGAGGAGAGGAGGGGAGAGAGAGAGTGCCTTTTTATTTGAACCCAAACAACCATTTGCAGGCAGTGCTTTTTTACTTTAACCATATTTTCATTTTCAAACCACATTAAGGGTGCTTACTCACAGTTGTGTTCACATGTGTTCAGTGTTATTCACAGCTCAGAGAAACGTGACCCTCTGCCTTCCTCCATCTTGAAGAGACTGAATGAGGCACACCACTTCCTGGTTTTATAGTCCCTCCCCCCTGCTGCCAGCGGGGGCAGCAGAGAGAATGGAGAATTTTGTAAAATCATTAATATATCTGTCATATTTCATTGACGGGAAAAATCCTCGGCACACATACGGCGGAGGGGGGCTCTGAGCCAGGTGGCCAAAAATGACGGCCGTAGGTGGCGGCATTCTCTCGGAAATCGCAGCACAGATCGCCAAAACCGGTCAAGAACAGAGTTTTAGTAATATAGAAGGGGAGATCTCACTGAAGATACATAATTCTGAGAGGGCACAAAATGCTGGATGCTGGGAGGATGTCTGGGCTGGTCTAGGTCAAGGTTCACAGCCCCAGGACATAAGCTAGGACATTTAGGCCTGAGATGAGGAAAACCTTCTTCACTCAGAGTGTCATGAAACGGAGGACAAGTTACGGAATATATTTGAGAGGGATGTAGATGTCTTGACACAACAGGCATCAAGGGTGTATAAAGGGAGTGCAGCAATATGATATTGTGATAGAGGATTAGTTATGATCTTAGTGAATATAGAGGAGTAGCGTCGAAGGGCAGAGTTGCCCACTCCTGATCCAACTTTTCCATGTTTCGATACTTCTATGATTGCAGAGCAAGAGGAACAAAGATAAACGTGATTATGAACTAACAAAAATAAAAATCCGTTTATGAAGAGTTAGACATCGGAAGTCTCCAAGAATACTGAGGTTCAGATGTCAACCATTCATGATGAAAATCTGGAGCTATGTTCGAGGTATCAATATTATGACATTATAATTGAACATTTTAGCATAACTTATATAAAATCATGCTTATGGATTTGTCTTTTTTCCAGTTTGCAACCTGTTTACACTTTGTGAGGGAATAGTACTGGCCTCGCCCAATACAAATACTGTCGCCACAGTGGGAGAACAGATCATGTTCTGTGTAAATCTCCAGGAAGAAGATAACTATATGGTAGAACTTGCCAGCACTCCAGACATTTTTATTGCAAAATGGATAGTCAACACTTTAGTAAAACCTGAGACCATACAACCCATGTTTGAAGGCAGAGTTCGATTGAACATGAACGGTTCCTTGATGTTGGATAATGTTCAGATCAGTGACAGTGAAATATATACCATAACAATCTCCTTGCTCAAAGTAGATATAGATGACACTCAAAAACATGTTTTTGATTTGTCTGTGTTTGGTAAGTACTGATTGGTGACAATTAATCTGTCCATATATTTATTGAAAACTCTATTTCAGTAATCATAACTGAGGTTTAGAGATAATCCATGATATGCAGTGAGGTCTATTAATGTCAATTAGTAAGCAAGCATAATTCACCAATTCTATGTTTGCATGTTGTCATAACTTCTGCTTAATGCTTTTATCATTAACCTTTGCAATGCATTCAAAATATGTTTTGTAGAAGGATAGATCACTCTGTTTTATGTTGGAAAATGCACATTGTTCTAACTAGTGTTGAGTGTTAATCACTCAGCTACAATTATTGGAAAGTAGTTTTAATTATTTTTATTTGTATTCATTAAAAGCAGCCAATTCAATTCCCATGAATAAAAAACAAAAGCTTCTGATATTGAAAATGTAAAACAAAATATATGTTTATTTAGGAAAACCAATGATTTCTCTATCGTGTTAATCTCATCTCTGTTTTAGAACGAATTACCCAGCTAGTGGCGAATATTACTTCTGACTGTTCATCTCTGAATATAATTCTGAACTGCTCTGTCTCTTCTGGAACTAATGTCACATTTTTTTGGAGAAAAAAATCCATACACGGAGCCTCTGACGGCGTGTACAATGGATCAGCCCTAGTGATCAATAGGAGCATTGAAACGGAACAACATGTGTACATATGTCAAGCAAAGAATGCGGTCAGCAATGCAACTAGTGACGCAGGTGACACCAGAGAAATGTCATAAAGATGATAAAGGTGGGAGAGGTGATAAAACTAAATCTTTATTCAAAGCTTTTTCATAGTATTTACGTTTCCCTTCAACTAATCATTGCTGAGATTAGTTTAGTTTAGAGACCCAGCATGGAATGAGGCCCTTCGGCCCATTGAGTCCACAAAAAACATTCATCAGCACTGGGTCTAAATACCAGAAATATCTCCCTAACTTTATTGAGGGAGGACCTTCACAGATCCATATCCCTCCATATCCATGTGCCTATCTGAAAGTACTTAAACACCACTGTCATATCTGCCTTCACCATCATCCCTGCCAGTGTGTTTCCAGCACCCACCACTCTAGGTGTAAAAAACCTTGCCTCAAAGAAACAGCATTAGTTCATGGACATTTAGGGAGGGACAATAAATGCTGGACATGCTGCGCCAACATCCTGAAATAATGCGAGAGGTTACTTCTTTGAGTCTCACTGATCGAATTCTCCCCACAGTCTGGAAGTCTGATGACATGGAATCTTTTCAAAGAATAAATTAGTTTAAAACACCAACGTGATTTGGTAACATTTTGATCAAATAAATCAAAATGCATTTGGAAGTTATTAAACACCCATTTAAATTAATTTCAAGTATATACAGATCATTGGTAGATAATTCTTGTTTATCCACCTGTACTACAAAGTGTCATTTAAATAAGCTTACTATTTATGCTATGAAATTAATAAATTCAAATTTTCACTTTAGGTAACTTGCGATGGATGATTTCAATCGGTCTTATACCAGTTGTACTTATTGCTGTGGTTTCATTCATGTCGATAAAATCAGGTAATGAAATAACAAGTATTTAATCAAATTGTGTTTTTATGATATTTCAGCAGCAGATTTCTCAAGTCTCAGCTATTTTGAGGCAATAGATCATCTCTTGGAATGCTTCAGAAATGCATTCTCCAGATTCCTGGCACAATTAGGGTAGAGAAAGGTAACGATACAATACGATACGATAGAACTTTATTAATCCCAAGAGGGAAATTGGTCTGCCAATAGTCATAAAGCACAAGATACATGAAACATGAAATTTAAGTGACAAGTGGAATGTCCAGGATTGGTGTTGTGCAAGGATTGGGGGGAGGGGGAGGGGAGGGGAGACAGTCTACCCCATGACAGAAGGGGGAGGAGTTGTTCAGTTTGATAGCCACAGTGAAAAAGGATCGCCTGAGGTGTTCTGTGCTGCATCTTGGTGGAACCAGTCTGTTCCTGAAAGTGCTCCTCAGGTTGACCAGTGTGTCAAGGAGGGGGTGAGCTGTATTGTCCAAGGTGCTCCGCAGTTTGAGGAGCATCCTCCCCTCCAAGACCACCTCCAATGAAACCAACTCACTCCCAGGATGGAGCCAGCCTTCCTGATGAGCTTGTTGATTCTGTTGGTGTCCGCGGCCTTTGCCCTGCTGCCCCAGCACATGTCAGCGAAGAAGATGGCACTGGCCACCACCGATTTATAGAACATCTGCAGCATCTTACTCTATACATTGAAAGAGCGGAGCCTCCTCAGAAAGTAGAGAGGGCTCTGTCCCTTATACAATGCCTCAGCGTTCCTGCACCATTCCAGTTAACTGTCCAGGTAAACTCGAAGGTACTTGTATTCCTTGGTAAACTGCACATCCACACCTTTGATGGAGACAGGGGACAGGGGTGTTCCTCTCCTTCTAAAGTCCATTACTAATGTATGCAATTTTGCAAAAGCTTTTCACCTGGAAGGAGCTGGGAACAATTTGTCAGATAAATGTTTCACAAATATTCTTAAGACGGCCCAGTGGCACAGGGGTAGCGTTGCTGCCTTACAATGCCAGAGACCGGGCTCCATCCTGTTGGTACGGAGTTTCTTCCTTCTCCCTGTGATCGCATGGGTTCTCTGGTTTCCTCCCACAGTCCAAAGACGTACAGGTTTGGAGGTTAATTGGCTTTGCTAAGTTGTAAAATTGCCCCTAGTTTAATTTAGAGATACAGCGCGGTAACAGGCCCTTCGGCCCTCCGAGTCTGCACCGACCAATGATCCCTGCATATTAACACTATGCTACACACACTAGGGATAGTTTACACTTATACTAAGTCAATTAAACTACAAACCTGTATATGTTTGGAGCGAGGGAGGAGACCAAAGATCTTGGAGAAAAACCCAGGCAGTCACAGGCAGAATGTACAAATTCGATACAGATGGTACCAGTAGCAGCAACTCTACCGCTGCGCCACCGTGTCGCCCCTAGTGTAAGTCTACGTGGTGATCGCTGGTCGGCGCTAACTTGGTGGGCAAAAGGGTTCGTTTCTGCACTGTATCTCTAAAGTAAAGACTAAAATAAAGCTTAAAATAAGAAGTTTATTGAATTGCATTGGTTCACTTATAGCAATGTGAAGGTACATGCAAAGGTACAAAATATACAGAACTTTATATATTAACAAATTGCAAACCATGTATGATAGTTTACATTCTTGAATCAACCTTCCTTTTAAAACTTTAGCAATAGATGAAAACTAAATGAACTGAAGTTTAAAGTGTTCAATTTTATGTATGGTCTAAAAGACAAATTCATGCAATTATCTGAAGTACTTCCCTTGCCATTCACCACTTCCTCTGCTAAGTTCATCTGCTCTTAAAGGATGACCATTTATAGGTTTATAAAAGATATCTTGCGAATGAAACATAAACCAAAGGAATAGTTAGATCTCAAGCCGGGTGTTGAGCAGCCAGGTTGTTGTCTCTGCATCAATGTCTGCCAGGCTCTGAGCTCCATTTGGTGGGTGGTAGAGCGGGCACCCAGAGATGACATGGTTGGCTGTCTGTTGTTCTGCTGCGCATTCCCAGGCTGGGCTCTGCGGAGTCCCCATCTCCACACGCTGGCATTGAAACGCCCAACTCCAGTACCAAGTCTGTTGAGCTTCACCCATGCTCCTCTGGGGAGGTCAGATCCTGGACAGCTTTTATCTGGTGAAAGGTTATAAAAGGTCTATAAAATCATGAGGAACATTGATAAAGAGAATAACCAGTCTTTTCACTTGGGTAAGGAAGTCTAAAACTAGAGGGCATAGGTTAATGTAATAGGGAAAAGGCATAAAAGGGACCTGACAAACAACACAGAGGGTGGTGCAGTTATGGAACATGTTACCAGGGCAAGTGATAGAGATGGGTACAATGACAACGTTTAAAAGATGCTTAGTTAAGTACATGGATAGGGAAAGGATTGGAGGGAATTGAGCCAGACACAGGCAAGTGGGACTAGCTTGGTTCAGTAACTTGGTCAGCATAGATCAGATAACCAAAGGGGTTGTTTCTGTAACATTAGTTCTATGACTTTATGCTCCTGCCTTCATTGAAATCTAACAGTTCAAGAGAAAAATAAGATTCACATCAGTATGAACAATACTTCTTTGTTTGCCTTTGTAGGTAGAGAGACTCGGGAACGTAATGAACCAACAGGTGTCTTCACATATGAACTGAATGAACCTACGTCTGATGTTGAAACACCCGACACACCCAATGACCCCAGGTTACATCACTGCTGAAGTGTTCAGAAGCATCAAGAGATGTATTTTATCAATCACACTGAACCCAGCAGAATTGCCCAACCATTCGCGGAGGAATATGTTTATGAACGACAGTAAAACCCAATAATCTGGTATCGATCATTGGGAAATCCAGATGATTCAGAATCTGTCTCACTGGTGATGTTGCCCACATTCCATGTTAACCCACCAGGTCCGGTCTCATACTCCTTTTAAACTTACCAGGACACCATCGCCAAACTCTGTACACGCTCACCAGGGGCCCATTCCCATACTCTGCAGCAAGAAACAAACTACAGGAAGAACTCAGCAGTTCGAACAGCATCTGCAAAGGGAAATGGACAGTCGATGTTTTAGGTCAGGATCCTTCACCTGGAGTAGTATAAAGGATCCCCACGCAAAGTGTTGACTGCCCATTTCCCTCCACAGATAAAGATGGGCTGAGAACACAGCTGTAAATTCTAACTGTAATAAAAAAGGTATTTTGCTACAAATCATAAATTTGTCAATTCTGCTGTTGCAATTCCATAATTAAAGCCGGCTACTTTCTACTTTCTGATGTATTTATTACAGGCTTGCCTTTTTCTCTTCTCTGGTTTGAATTCCTAAATATAAACAGCAGAGGCTGATGCGTAGTCACAGGAAATAAACTCTGCAGAAATATTAACCATTGAATCTACTATTGTGTTCAGGTCAGTTGTTCCAGTAGAATTGATTGTGGTCATGAATGCACAATGCAAAGCAACAGATTCTGTTAAAGGCAAGCAACACCGTTTCGCTGGCGGTGACTACAAGACTTGAACAGGGCTATTCAAAGTTGCAGTACATAGAAAATAGTGAAGTCGCCATACATTATGATTAAGGCATTTGCAGTAAAGAGCTACAGTGATCAAAACATGAAGAGAACGGCGGAACTTGTTTAACAACTAATTTTTGTGCTCAAAGGATAGCTGCCAGAGGTGAGCGGGCCAGCAGAAGGCGCTGAGGTCCCGGCGGCCGCTCGTAGCCACACGAGCAGCTTCCCTCCCCGGCCACAATGCGGTGGCTCCAGGCCCGGAGCACCGCGGCAGCGATGATTGAGTGAGTTACTGGCATGATCTCCGAACCCCTCCTTCCCAACGCTCCTGCCTTCCCCGGAACTTTACCCCTGGCCAGACTCCCCACACGCTGCGAAAGGAACTCTCCCTCCAATTGGTCCTTTGTACTAGTATTGTCATTCAATTAGATCACAACTGATTCCTCCCGTTTTTCCCACCATCTCTCCACTTGTCGTCACCCTCCACCCACCACCCATTTAGTAATTCAGAAAGAAGGAGATTTGGAAGCCTTGGGCAAATTGAATTGTTACTTTCTTTATTTTTATTTTTTATTTTTAAAGGAGAACAATCTGCGCATTCGCGGTTTAAGATTTAAAAAAAGCCGACTGACTGTCTACCCTGAGTAATTACTCACGGCACGTGCCTGAATATGATAATTCTATGAAAATTGTTCCCAATTGGGCCCCGCAACTCCTAAGGCCGACCCTGGCTGGCAGGTTAAACCTGACCGGAAACCACAATCCTTGCTCGTATATATGCATATGACTTCAGGCACAGAGACCACTAAGCAGTTCCCTTCTCTCTGAACTCCCACTGCCCCTTCAAATGTACCAATAATCCCCTTGCCCAAAGTCACTAACCTTTCTTCAATAGAGAGATTTGGGTGGGGACAAGGCTGGCAATGTAAGGACAAGTGGGTTTGGTAGGTCACGAAGGCTAGGGGAGAAAAGTAGGCAAATGGTGTCAGGTAAGGAAAGGAGGATTGATATGTGAAGCTGTAGAACATGGAAGAAGGGGAGGGAAGAGGAAAAAAAGGGGAATATGGGGCTGGGGATGGGAGATGAACATATGAAGGATGAGAAATTGACTAGGGTGACTAGAATAGATAGAATGTCTTTTATTGTCATTCAAACAGCTTGGTTTGAACGATTTTTCATTCCTACAGTCTTAACATTACAAAAAAACCCAAGACTCACACTTAACACAATTTACACAAATATCCATCACAGTGAATCTCCAACACTCCTCACTGTGATGGAAAGCAAAGTCTTATCTCTTCCCTTTGTTCTTCTCCCGAGGTCCAGCAGTCCAACTGCAGCGTCGAGGCGACTGGGGATCCCGATGTTAAAGCACCCGGTGGGCGATGGTAAGTCCCGCGGCCGTTTAAGCCGCGCCGGGCGATGTTAGGCCCAACTCTGAGTCATTTAAACCCCGCAATTCGGGCGGGAGAAGAAGTTGCCGTTGCGAGACCTGCGAGCTCCCGATGTACCTGTCCACCGGGCCTGCGGCCAGAGCCTCCGAAGCTCCGACGTCGGGTCGTGGCCGCGCGCCACCACAGCTCTTCCGTTCCGAAGTTGGCCAGGTCTGCGATGGCGGTCCGCAGGCATCGTGACTGGAGCCCTCAGGTTGGTTCCGGTTGAAGGCCGCCGCCGGCTCCACGATGTTAGGCCCAATGACATCGGAGACCCGACAGGGAAAATGTGGGTCCCCGTACAGGGAAGAGATTAAATAATTTCCCTCACCCCCCACATATACACAGATAAAAAAATAATAAAAACTAGAATCTAAAACATACATTTACGAGACAAAAATAAAAGGTGGCAGTTTGTGCAATTTGTGTCTATCTTTAATGTTCATACCATTGGCTGCAAGCCTAACCAAATGGAAATGTAAGTGTTTTTCCAGTTTGCATGTAACTTCACTCTGGCAATGGAGGGGGCCAAAGCCAAAAGGTCAGTGTGGGAAATGAAGTTAAAATGGTTTGAGCAAATGCTTTTTATGCTTGGAGTTTGAGCATTCAGCTAAGGTCAAAGCCAAACCAAAGCATTAGCCAAGCCAAGGTGTCATGTTGCCGGAGGCAGTTGCAACATTTTCTTGGTACTATGAGATTTGGTAAATTTCAAATATCAACTTGAATGAAAGCTGAGGTGTAAAGATCATGTGACAGGAAATACCAATTTAATATAAAAAATATTTAATATTAAATTGTTTGACTTTTAAATTAAGAGTGTACTTCAAAAATGGAACTTCATTCAGAAGTGTTTCGATGTTGGTATACACAAAATGCTGGAGTAACTCAGGCAGCATCTCTGGAGAGAAAGAATGAATGACATTTCCCGAAACATCACCCATTCCTTCTCTCCAGAGATGCTGCCTGTCCCGCCAGAGTACTCCAGCATTTTGTGTCTACCTTTCAATTTAAACCAGCAACCGCAGTTTTATCCTACAGTGTTAGGTTAGAGGTACAGTGCTGAAACAGGCCCTTCGGCCCGCCGGAGTCCGCACTGACCAGCGATCCCTGTACGTTAACACTATCCTACACACACTAGGGACAATTTACAATTATACCAAGCCAATTAACCTACAAACGTGTACATCTTTGGTGTGTGTGAGGAAACTGGAGATCCGGAGAAAAACCAACGCAGGTCACCGGGAGAACGTACAAACATGTACAGACAAGTAGTCAGACCCGTAGCCAGCATTGAACCCAGGACCTGGTGCTGTAAGTCAGCAACTCTACCGCTGCGCCACCATGTCACCCGTGTGCCCCAAAGTGTTCATTGGCTCAATCTAACAGTCAGATGTGTGCTTCACTCAACATGCTTCTGTACCTATCACGTTGCTTATTGTTTACGCACTGATATGTGAACTTATCATATCTCATAATCGCCCAAAACAATCTTACATTTTATTTCAGGATAGCCTCCGGCATAATGAAGAATACTTTGCCAGATTGTCACAGGATCATTGTATATAATTATTGGTGTATAGTCCCTAGAGGGTGTGGGAAGGAACTGCAGATGGCTACTTTAAACCCAAAGATAGACAAAACAAGCTGAAGTATCTCAGCGGGTCAAGACAGCATCTCTGGAGATAAGCAATATGAGACTTTTCCGGTTGAGACTGAAGAAGGGTCTCGACCCGAAATGTCATGAAGGTGATAAAGGTGGGAAAGATGATAAAACAAAATCTTATTCAAAACTTTTTCATAGTAAATAGTTTTCAAACACCAATGTGCTGCATTTTAGTGGAACCAGTCTGTTCCAGAAGATGCTCCTCAGGTTGACAAGTGTGGTAATGGAGGGGGTGAGCTGTATTGTCCAAGTTGCTCCGCAGTTTTAGGGGCATCCTCCCCTCCAAGACCAACCTCCAATGAAACCAACTTACTCCCAAGTTGGAGACAACCTTCCTGTTGAGCTTGTTGATTCTGTTGGCATCAACGGCCTTTGCCCTGCTGCCCCAGCACATGACAGCGAAGAAGTTGGCACTGGCCACCACCGATTTATAGAACATCTGCAGCATCTTACTCTATACAGTGAAAGAGCGGAGCCTCCTCAGAAAGTACAGGCGGCTCTGTCCCTTATACAGTGCCTCAGCGTTCCTGCACCATTCCAGTTAATTGTCCAGGTAAACTCTAAGGTACTTGTACTCTTGGTAAACTGCACATCCACACCTTCGATGGAGACAGGAGACAGGGGTGTTCCTCTCCTTCTAAAGTCCATTACTAATGTATGCAGATTTGGCAAAGCTTTTCACCTGGAAGGAGGTGGGAACAATTTGCCAGAGAAATGTTCACAAATATTCTTTAGGCGGCCCAGTGGCACAGCAGTATCGTTGCTGCCACACAATGTCTGCATGGAGTTTCTAACTTCTCCCTGTGATCACATGGGTTCTCCGGTTTCCTCCCACAGTCCAAAGACGTACAGGTTTGTAGGTTAATTGGCTTTGCTAAGTTGTAAAATTGCCCCTAGTTTAGTTGGAGATACAGCGCAGTAACAAGCCCTTCGGCCACCGAGTCCGCACCGATCCAGTGATCCTGCATGTTAACATATGCTACACACACTAGGGATAATTTACACTGTCTACTAGTCAATGAAACTACAAACCTGGATGTCTTTGGAGCGCGGGAGGAAACCAACGATCTTGGAGAACAACGCAGGCGGGTCACAGGCAGAACGTACAAACTCAATACAGATATAACCTAACTCTACCGCTGCACCACCGTGCCACCCCTAGTACTAGTTTACTGGCGGGTCGGCACTGACTCGGTGGGTGAAAGGGGCCTGTTTCTGCGCTGCATCTCTAAAGTAAAGACTAAGAATCTTAAACAGTTAAGAATCTTTATGAATTAAAATAAATAAAATAAAATAAAGCTTAAAATAAGAAGTTTTATTGAACTGCATCTAGTTCACTTATGGCAATGTGAAGGTACATGCAAAGGTATTTAAGAGGGAGTTAGATGTGGCCCTTGTGGCTAAGGGGATCAGAGGGTATGGAGAGAAGGCAGGTACGGGATACTGAGTTGGATGATCAGCCATGATCATATTGAATGGCGGTGCAGGCTCGAAGGGCCGAATGGCCTACTCCTGCGCCTAATTTCTATGTTTCTATGTTTCTAAATCTTTAACAATAGATGAAAACTAAATGAACTAAAGTTTAAAGTGTTCAATTTATGGCCTATTCATTCAATTCATGATAATTCATGCAATTATTTGTTTATCTGATAAATTTATCTGATTTCCTTTGTCATTCACCACTTCTTCTGCTACGACCATCCGCTCTTAAAGGACTTGACCGTTTATAGTTTACTGGATCTAGTGGGACCCGTTGGGTCCCTGTTGCACGGGAGGGCTGGTCCCCGAATGCAATATTCCACCACTCTTTAAGAATAGCCATAGAATAAGCCATTTAGAATGGAGACGAGGAAACACTTTGTCTCAGAGAGTGGTGAGTCTGTGGAATTCTCTGCCTCAGAGGGCGGTGGAAGCAGGTTCTCCGGATGCTTTCAAGAGAGAGCTAGATAGGGCTCTTAAAAATAGCGGAGTCAGGGGATATGGGGAGAAGGCAGGAACGGGGTACTGATGGGGGATGATCAGCCATGATCACATTGAATGGCGGTGCTGGCTCGAAGGGCAAATAGCCTACTCCTGCACCAATTGTCTATTGTCACTCACCATAGCCCCCAACTGCGCAGGCCGGCTGACAGGTTGCTGTTGTGATGCCTGTACACTGCAAGGGCCAGGAAGCGAGTGGGTAAGATCATCTCTGACCCCTCTCACCCTGGCCACAAACTGTTGAATCACTTCCCTCTGGAAGGTGACTGCGGACTGTCAAAGCTGCCACAGCCAGACATAAAAACAGCCTTTTTCCACGAATAATAGCTCTACTCAATAACCAAAAATCTGTAGCCTCCTTTTGCTCTGGTATTTTATGGTATTCACATGTTTAATCAAAAATGTTTTATTATTAATGTTTAATGTTTTATGTATCATTCTTAACTGTCACTGTATGTCATATCACTTGTGGGCGGAGCACAAAGGCAAATTCCTTGTATGTGAATACTTGGCCAATAAACCTATTCATTCATTCATTCAATCACACATTGATCGCTTCGATTCCTGAGAGGTACCACTGTCTCTTAGTTATTATCTATCTATCTATCTATCTATCTATCTATCTATCTATCTATCTATCTATCTATCTATCTATCTATCTATCTATCTATCTATCTATCTATCTATCTATCTATCTATCTATCTATCGATTGATCTATCTCTAAAACTCTCATCTTGTTTGTTCTGTGTCTGCGTGTATGTCGGTGTGTGGCGATGTCACAAGATAAACGGCACACAAGATAGTGCTACAAATTTACTCACAATTGTCATGTGATGGCTTGTATCAAGTTTCATTCAGAATGAATTTATATTTTACAAGTTATTCACATTTTAACATAAAAAACATTAAAACAGTGCCCTCACTTGCCATTAGCAGTGTATGACATCACAATTTAATCTTATTTACATTAAAAAAACTCGCTGTCCCTGCTCCAGTCCCTGGACTGGGGTTCGAGCAGGTGCGGGACCGGGGGCTGCTGCTTTGTCAAATTTGAGTGTATGCTCCATTCAATTAATTTGCACAAAGATGTACAATGTGCTACAATGCTAAGAACTACCTGTAGATTCTCCACTCTGTGCCGTCCCCTTGCTTGAGTTTGAACTGATTGCATCTATGTATGATTTATCTGATCCATTTGGATAGCATACAAAGCAAAGCTTTTCACTGTACTATGCTCAGTACATGCGATAATAAATGTAAACAATAAGGCAGCAGTTTCAATTATCTTGTGTGTCATTAGTCTTCCTCTACTGCCCTTTTCATATTTTGATTTTCAAATCAGATATAATAATAAGTCAATTGGACAAACAGTATAATAAAATCAAACTGACACATCTAAAATGAATTATTGTTCAAGAAGGAACTGCAGATGCTGGAAGATCGAAGGTACACAAAATTGCTGGAGAAACTCAGCGGTGCAGCAGCATCTATGGAGCGAAGGAAATAGGCGACGTTTCGGGCCGAAACCCTTCTTCAGACTGATGGGGGGTGGGGGGGGGAAGGAAGGAAAAGGGGGAGGAGGAGGAGCCCGAGGGCGGGCGGATGGGGGAGGGTGGGAGGAGACAGCTAGAGGGTTAAAGAAGGGGAGGAGACAGCAAGGGCTAGCAAAATTGTGAGAATTCAATGTTAATGCCATCTGGACGCAAGGTCCCCAGGCGGAAATATGAGGTGCTGTTCCTCCAATTCCGCTGTTGCTCACTCTGGCAATGGAGGAGACCAGGACAGAGAGGTCGGATTGGGAATGGGAGGGGGAGTTGAAGTGCTGAGCCACCGGGAGGTCAGGTAGGTTAAGGCGGACTGAGCGGAGGTGTTCGGCGAAACGGTCGCCCAAACCTACGCTTGGTCTCACCGATGTAAATTAGCTGACATCTAGAGCAGCGGATGCAGTAGATGAGGTTGGAGGAGATACAGGTGAACCTTTGTCGCACCTGGAACGACTGCTTGGGTCCGTGAATGGAGTCGAGGGGGGAGGTGAAGGACAGGTGTTGCATTTCTTGCGGTTGCAACGGAAAGTGCCCCAGGGAGGGGGTGGTACGGGAAGGG